>NW_027126910.1:0-3000 GCF_037325665.1 Littorina saxatilis | reverse complement strand
TTGTTGTTGTTGTTGTTGTTGTTGTGGTTGTTGTTGTTGTTGGGGTTTTGTTTTTGTGTGTGGGTGTGTGTTGTCATGTTAGCCTCTTCTCCTCATCGCAAATCAGAGAGGTGTAGGTCTCATGACTATGACTCAAGGGCGAGATTTTACGGCATTAGGGGCGGAGTGTATTTTGGGGTGTCTGTAATGGACGCTTCGAGTGATCCCCCCCTGTCGATAGGTGGCGTGCTAGCTTGTCTGGCTGGCCGGGATGCCGAGTCCTCGAGTCGGGCAGAAGACGCTATAGATCTTAGAGATTTACTGGATTGTCTCTCTGTCGCACTCGCAATATGAATGGGAGCCGGTTGGTAATAAACACATTAAAAGAAATCGGAATTTACAGGAAAGCGATGGATTATTTATGATTGGCGGAGTTTTTTCTTGAGCAAACTGGCACAACTAGAATTTGAACAGTGTCACAGTAAACTTTTCTTTGTATATGTCAGGGACAAAGACCCATTGCAGATGCAGAAGACTTTACTTGTTCTGTTAAATCATTAACTGTGTTTTGTTGGTCTGTAGTAACTAACTGAATTTAAATGGAATGTGTATTCCTGCAAAGGCATTCGATTTGAAATGTTGATATCAAAATTGTTCGGATATTTCTCTAAGGAATGTTGTCTGCATAATTAATGTCAGTCAACTTACTAAGGGAGAGGAAAACCGACTTTGATGTCGTTAAAGTTCAATGTTACCACACCTTCGCTTTGTTATTGTAAACACCAGCAGCGATTAAGGTCGACAGAAAAATTGGCCCTGGTGTTTTTACGTGTCGATTTTCTGACAAGGTAAAGCATTGAGGGCAACAATCTGACTTTAATGCGCGACGATGAAATGTTTTCTTGACCTATGAGAGAGAGAGAGAGAGAGAGAGAGAGAGAGAGAGAGAGAGAGAGAGAGAGAGAGAGAGAGAGAGAGAGAGAGAGAAAAAAAAGTTGGTTGGATGGTTGTTGGTTGTTGGTGTTCCTTAAACCTATTGGGCTATTTGAGACAAGAGTGAAATATTCAATTTTGTTTCCTTTCAAAGAGAGACAGACAGGACAGACGGGGCAGGGAGAAAGAGACAGAGACAGAGCCATATAGACAGAGATACAGAGACAGAGAGAGATCAGATGATAATTTGTCTACAATGACAATGGCAAACAACAACAGGTCCTTTCTGACATAAAGACCTCAAGAGTTTGGTTAAGGGATATATCGAAAAAGAGAGAGTGTGATGGGAGATAATTGAGAGGGAAGTGAAGAGAAATGACACAGAGGAACACAAGAACAAAGAGAGAGTGGGATAAGGGATAATTGAGAGGGAAGTGAAGAGAAATGACACACAGGAACACAAGAACAAAGAGAGAGTGTGATGGGGGATAATTGAGAGGGAAGTGAAGAGAAATGACACACAGGAACACAAGAACAAAGAGAGAGTGGGATAAGTGATAATTGAGAGGGAAGTGAAGAGAAATGACACACAGGAACACAAGAACAAAGAGAGAGTGGGATAAGTGATAATTGAGAGGGAAGTGAAGAGAAATGACACATAGGAACACAAGAACAAAGAGAGAGTGGGATAAGGGATAATTGAGAGGGAAGTGAAGAGAAATGACACATATAGGAACACAAGAGCACAGACCGCTATGGCTAGAACAAATACACTAATGTCGAAATAAGGAAGTGATAAGTTATGGCGACACACTGTGTAAACTTGACTTCATACGGAAAGCTACACTGTCTTTACGATCGTTTGCTTGCTTTATATGTTTTCAAACCGTAGCAATAAATACCTCGAACGCTTCAGTACCCCATTTACAGCAAAGCAAACATTCGCATATATGTCTCATGCCTTTTATTGTCTCATGCTTGGCCGACCACAGGTTGTGTTTTGTTGTTGTTCTTATTCCGCAGTACAAACTGACCCCGGAATCCATATTTTCACTTGTGACTGTATCATCAAACTGCGATGCGCGGTAAACTGTTTGACGACCAACTAACGAAGCAGTTGCCTTCCCTGGACTGTTTCATTATCGGCAAGGCAAGACCAATAATTTATTCGAGAGACCCCATGGAGCTACAAGGGAAGAAGAACATAACAAGAAAAAGAAAGAAATGTAAACTGTTTCAACATATGCATAAGCTCATTCCGATTAGAGAAAACAGAAGGATATCGATTTCATAACTCAAAATTAAAAATTCACGGGTTATGACTATATGTTGGCTTATGTGTATATATAATTGCAGAAACAAAACAACAATAAACTGATTATATCATTTTAAAATATCAGCACCAATTTAGAAGTTGCGGGGAGAAGAACCGCAAGCTAAGTTGAGTACGTAACCGGGACAAAGGTAATATTATGTGTTTCGTCTAAACCAACGGTGCAAAGCCTCAGATTAATTGGGCGAAGCTGACTGCGCGAAGCTCTGGCACTGAATTTTCCGTAAAAAAGACTTCGCGAAATCGGGACAGCCTTAACCCCAGTTCTTTTCTTCACAGATTCCCCTTCCCGGGGGGTATCTTGTTGTTGACCAGAAGGTTCGCGTTGATGTATTCGCATCAAAGTCCCCAAATCATGTGATTGCGGTAATGTTTTGTGATGATTCATCCCTTCTTTTCTCTGGGGTACACCCCGCGAGGCCGATTGAACATTAAAATCAGGAACCTGTAAGTATATCTTAATAGGCTCCCTAGTCAACCAGGGGGGACGTATTGTTGATATCAGCAGGCTGATCCGAAGTATCCATTATGAGGATACAAAAATCTCGATGAGTTACTGTGATACAGCACTGCTTTATGATTAGCCGCGCAGTAAGTTCAGGGGGAAAAAGAGGAGGGGGAGAGAGAAGGGGTGGGGGGAGAGAGAGAGTGAGAGAGAGAGAGAGAGTGAGAGAGAGAGAGAGAGAGAGAGAGTATATGTGTGCGTGCGTGCGTCTGTGCGTGAGTGTACGTGCGTGCGGAGAGATCAAAAGCGC
>NW_027126909.1:2500-18587 GCF_037325665.1 Littorina saxatilis | reverse complement strand
ACACACACACACACCAACCAAAGATCATCTTCATCAAACGATTTTTGTCAACTGACATTAATATCACCTGACGCAACCAGCCCCATTTGTATAGGTCTTGGCCACATATTTGTACCAAACCGCACACTTTCCATCCCAACCTTTCCATGTAACCGCCATATTCTTTATCAAAACACCCCAATGTATCATACTGTATAACCAGCATGGCACGCACTTGTCTAGAACTTGCTCCTTGAGCCTACACAATCAGAAGCCAAACAAGCACCTCGCTGTTCGGAGATAATCCAGACCCGCTCAAGCCAACGGCAGGTTTCTGTCTAAGGTATTGAAAACTTGCGACAGAGACGGTAATTGGTTAGTGATTACTTCAAGTGGGCTCAGTTTACCTGCGCAAGTGGTCAAGCAACTGACCAATAAGTACCCTATTATCTTTGTGTTTTCTTACCTGTAGGGGGGGGGGTATTATCTCGCTGTCTTTCCTTACCTCATGAAAGTGAGCTAACAAAATATTTGTGTTTTCTTCTACCTGTTCAGAGGTCAGTACAGGTGGACGGGGGTTGAAGTATGGGTTGAAGTATGGGTTGAAGTATGGGTGTCTAGTTTTGATAGAGCGTTAGCGTCCATGGGCTTTTGGTGTAATGGAATATGTCTGTTGTGGATTTTTTGGCAAACGGAGAAGGAAGGGAACCTATACCGTCGAAACTGCCTCTGCGACCATCTTAATATAACGACCACTTACCCATTACGACCACCGAACACAATGCTGACAATGGTCTATTCAATATATTTCTCCTGTTCATACCGACCACCTTTCCATAAGGGCCCCGTTTGGTTGGTCATCAGGGTGGTCGTTATAGCTAGATTTGACTGTATGTGTTAAAGAAAAATGTAACATTAGCATTTCAAGCAGATCGAGCTAGGCTTAGTCTGCGTGTGTCTAAATGCGTCTGCGTCTCTCTGCCTCTGTCTCTCTTTCGGTCTGCGTCTCTCTGTCTCTGTCTGTCTGTCTCTGTCTCTCTGTCTCTATATATATATCTCTCTCGGTCTGAATCTTTCTTTCTTTGAAAAACGCTTCTATTTTCACATTCGCCGTGAAACAGTTCCAATCACAAATTCGTCGTAAACTCAGATTCTGGGTTGTTCATTTTGTTGTATGCTGACGATACGGTTATTTTTGCTGAATCGCCAGAATCCTTGCAGATTGCTCTAGATATTATGGACAGATATTGTAAAGATTGGTTTTTGAAATTGAATGTAACTAAAACAAAAGTAATGATTTTCTCAAGAGGGAAAGTAAGAAAAGTTCCGACATTTACATTCAATGGTCGAAAACTTGATATTGTGTATGATTTTCAATACCTGGGTATTAAATTTAGCTACAATGGTAAATTTACTGTTGCACAGAAGAATTTGTATGACCGTGCCTCCAAGGCCATGTTTGCTTTATTACGTAAAACTAGAAAACTGTTTTTGCCTCTTGATGTCCAAATTGACCTCTTTGAAAAAACTGTGGTCCCTATTTTACTTTACGGTTCTGAAGTATGGTGCCCTTACATGTCTGATCTAGCTAACAAATTACAGATACGATTTTTTAAGATGATTTTGAAAGTTGGCAAATCAACACCAACAAACATGGTTTTGGGTGAATTAGGTCAGTT
Source organism: Littorina saxatilis (assembly GCF_037325665.1). Taxonomy (NCBI): domain Eukaryota; kingdom Metazoa; phylum Mollusca; class Gastropoda; order Littorinimorpha; family Littorinidae; genus Littorina; species Littorina saxatilis. Next base: position 16,929 of record NW_027126909.1, on the reverse strand, counting down.
CCCTGTAAGTATTCAAGCGAAATGTCGTATGTTGAATTTTTGGTACAAACTTGCATTTTCAAATGGTTCTGACAAACTCTCTTGTGTGACATATCGTTTTTTATTTAAAATGTATGAATCTGGTGTATACAAGTCAAAATTTTTGCTTTCTGTCCATGGTGTTCTAAATGAGTTAGGCTTTAGTGATTTTTGGCACAATCAAACTATCGATAATGTAACGGATGGTGGTTATTTTAATACTTTCAAAGCACTGATGAAAAATAGGCTACAAGACCAATTTGTCCAAACCTGGCATTCAGAAATAAATAACAATGAGTTTTATTATAATTATAGAATGTATAAAGAGAATTTTGAGTTTGAAAAGTACTTGTCCATCCTGCCGGTTAATTTAGCAAACGCTGTTTTAAAATTTAGAACACTGAATCATAAATTGCCTATACAAAAAGGTAGGACTCTTAGTATTCCCAGACAAGACAGAATCTGTCACAAATGTTCATCAGGTGACCTTGGGGACGAGTTCCATTATATTTTTGTATGTCCTTTTTTTACCAATTATAGAAAACAGTTGTTACGGTGCTATTATTATGCCCGCCCCAATTCAGTTAAATTCAGAGAGCTTTTTTCCACTACAAAAAAGAGTTTATTGCTAAAACTCGCAAAGTTCATGACACTTGTCATGGACTGTTTGAGAAGCGAGTAAAATTTAATTCTCTTTTAGCTTTATACTCCGTTATCTGTTTTGTGTTGTTTGTAATAGTATTTTTGTCCTTATGTTAACTCACCCATCACCCCCCCCCTCCCCCTTCCCCCCATTTCCCATAGTAAAGAAATGTATGTAATTACTTTGTGTGTTTTATTATTATTATTATTATTATTATTATTATTATTATTATTATCATTATTTATTATTATTATTGTTGAATTGTTTCTTGTATTGTTTTTGCTCTCCCTCACCCCTCAACTCCCTTTTCTGTACATAGCCTGATTTCTTTTTGTTTTAGTTCCTTTTATTTGGTGTTGAATGAAATGTGTTTTTATTGTGTTTTTTAATTTTCCATGTACCCTCACGGGGTTTTATCGGAATAAAACTTGACTTGACTTGACTTGTCTTGTGACATTTGATTCCAACTGCAATCTGCCAAGAAACAACATGTGAATCGCCTCTAACAATGTTTTTTTTTTCTTTCTATTTTTACATTTAGTCAAGTTTTGACTAAATGTTTTAACGTAGAGGGGGGAATCGAGACGAGGGTCGTGGTGTATGTGCGTGTGTGTGTGTCTGTCTGTGTGTGTGTGTGTGTGTGTGTGTGTAGAGCGATTCAGACTAAACTACTGGACCGATCTTTATGAAATTTGACATGAGAGTTCCTGGGTATGAAATCCCCGAACGTTTTTTTTTCATTTTTTTGATAAATGTCTTTGATGACGTCATATCCGGCTTTTCCTGAAAGTTGAGGCGGCACTGTCACGCCCTCATTTTTCAACCAAATTGGTTGAAATTTTGGTCAAGTAATCTTCGACAAAGCCCGGACTTTGGTATTGCATTTCAGCTTGGTGGCTTAAAAATTAATGAATGACTTTGGTCATTAAAAATCTGAAAATTGTAAAAAGAAATAGTTTTTTCTAAAACGATCCAAATTTACGTTCATCTTATTCTCCATCATTTTCTGATTCAAAAAACATATAAATATGTTATATTTTGATTAAAAAGAAGCTCTGAAAATTAAAAATATAAAAAATATTATCAAAATTAAATTGTCCAAATCAATTTAAAAACACCTTCATTTTATTCCTTGTCGGTTCCTGATTCCAAAAACATATAGATATGATATGTTTGGATTAAAAACACGCTCAGAAAGTTAAAACAAAGAGAGGTACAGAAAAGCGTGCGATCCTTCTTAGCGCAACTACTACCCCGCTCTTCTTGTCAATTTCACTGCCTTTGCCATGAGCGGTGGACTGACGATGCTACGAGTATACGGTCTTGCTGAAAAATGGCATTGCGTTCAGTTTCATTCTGTGAGTTCGACAGCTACTTGACTAAATGTTGTATTTTCGCCTTACGCGACTTGTTTACATTCGCTTTGAAAACAGTTTAAACAACAACGTCGTCGTAAAGTGAGATGTTGTTGTGTAACACTTGATCCAAGCAAAAATCTCCCAAGAAACAACTTCTGTGTCGCCTCTAACAATGTTTGTTTTTGTGTTTTCTTTTTTACATTCGCTTTAAAAACAGTTCAAACAACAACATCGTCGTAAAGTTATAGGTTGTGTTGTGTAACACGTGGTCCGGCATGACATTTGCCAAGAAAAACTTCTGAGTCGTCTCTTACAGGTTTTTTTTAGTTTTTTTTTTTATTTGTTTTACATTCCGCTTGAAAGCAGTTCAGACAACAACATCGTCGTAAACTAACACTTGATCCAAACGGGAAAAAAACCCTTCTGAGTAGTCTCTAAGAATGCTTTTTTTACACCCCCGGTATAGGGGTGTGTATAGGTTTCGCTCGATGTGTTTGTTTGGGTGTTTGTTTGGGTATTTGTTTGGGTATTTGTTTGGGTGTTTGTTTGGGTGTTTGTGTTCGCAAGTAGATCTCAAGAATGAACGGACCGATCGTCACCAAACTTGGTGAACAGGTTCTATACATTCCTGAGACGGTCCTTACCGTGAAATATTGGGACCAGTCGAACACACGGTTAGGGAGTTATTGGTGGATTAAAATTATACAAGGACTTATAGAGGCACACACCCGTTGGTCAAAGGGAAATAACCATTCTCACTGCCACCAACTGAGAAGGTTATTTGCCTTTGACGAGGGTGTTTTTCCTATCGGAGGAATTTCTTGTTTTTGTAGATTTATTTTGCAATCGCCTTGAAAGAAGTTTAAACACAGGTTGTGTTGTGTAACACGTGATCCGGCATGACATCTGCTAAGAAACAACTTCTGTGTCGCTTCTAACAATGCTTTTTTTTATTCTTCTTTACATTCGTCTTTAAAACAGTTCAAACATCAACATCGTCGTAAACTAAGGTTGTGGTGTATAACACTTGATCCTAGCTGAAATCTGCCAAAAAACACACATCTGTGTTGCCTCAAATAATGCCTTTGTATTCTTCTTTACATTCGTCTTTAAAACAGTTCAAACATCACCATCGTCGTAAAGTAAGGTTGTGGTGTATAACACTTGATCCTAGCTGAAATCTGTCAAAAAACAACATTTGTGTTGCCTCAAACAATGCCCTTTTCTTCTGCTTTACATTCGTCTTTACAACAGTTCGAACAACAACATCGTAAAGTGAGGTTTTGTGGTGTAACACTTGATCCAAACTTTAAATCTGCCAAGAAACAACATCTGATTATGCCCAGAACTTGGTCTATGCACATGACACATTAATGAACCTCTCGTACACCTGGGCATGTTTTTGCTGGAAATTATTTCAAGTGTGCTTGGATCAGAAAGCTATGCAGAGTAACCTATACACTTGACAAGAGTGCAAACCAACACGCCCCAGCAAGAATCTGCTTGCTTGATCATGTGATATTTCTCACGGGATAGATGGGAGAAAGAGGTAACAGATAAATCATCAAAGAATATCGAATAATATCGCTGCCTGTAGCATCTTGTTTGAAGAGCCGTGAAGAAATGTGTTTGAACAGGGTGAAAACAGGGGAAATGTCAGTTTGAAGAAATCGTTTGTTGATGACGCTTTTTGCCGTGTGTGTGTGTCCACGACAGAGAGAGAGAGGGGGTGAGAGAGAGAGAGAGAGAGAGAGAGAGAGAGAGAGAGAGAGAGAGAGAGAGAGAGAGAGAGAGAGGGGGGGGGGGCAGAGAGAGAGAGAGAGAGAGAGAAAGAGGGAAGAGAGAAGAGAGAGAGAGAGAGAGAGAGAGATGGGAAGAGGAAGAGAGAGAGATGGGAAGAGGAAGAGAGAGAGAGAGAGAGAGAGAGAGAGAGAGAGAGATAGAGAGATAGAGAGAGAGAGAGAGAGAGAGAGAGGAAGAGAGAGAGAGGGAGAAAGAGGGAACGGAGAGAGAAAGAGAAAGAGAGAGAGAGAGAGAGAGGGGAGAGAAAGAGAGACAGAGATAAAGAGAGAGACAGAGATAAAGAGAGAGACAGAGACAGAGATAAAAAGAGAGAGAGACAATAAGAAGAGAGACTGACTTTAGCAAGGCGTGAACTCGGGAGAGAAGCATAATATTATATGTCTGTGCCTGGGTGGCCTGAAATGCTTGAGATAAGTGACACACCCAAATACCAAAACACGTCATTGTTGACTCGTCATAGTCAGCATCCTCTCTCAGAGAAGACATACGTGCGCACCCACCCACGCACGCACGCACGCACGCACGCATATACAGACGCACGCACGCATACACACACACACACACACACACACATACACACACACACACACATACATATCATCCCCCTCCCCTCCATATACATCTTCTTAGCAAGTCCACTCCTCCACACACCCCCCCCCCCCCCCTACCCCTTGTCACATTATCAGCACAGCACGGAAGTCATTACAGCAGAGTAATGCAACACAAACAACCTTCTTTCCAACGCCAGTTCCTTCCTCGTTACTAGATAGCCACAAGGATGGGTATTGGGCATAAAAGCTCTCATTATATCCCTGCATACATCCCAACTATGTCCCAAACCCAAGAAACCCCGTTATTCGTCCCTTGTTATATTTCATTCTCTGCTCAGGGCCGGACCAAGTTCGTTTGAGGGGGGGGGGGGGGGGGGGGGTTCCAACTGAAGGCAGGGGTCCAAAGTCCACATTTTTTTTTCTCTGAGAGGTACATTGGATGGCCAGGCCCCCCCCCCCCCCCAGATCCGGCCCTGCTGCTGACAGGATAACATGGCGTGTTGTTGTTGTCACTGTGGTGTGCGCTTGCGCAAGAAGTCACGTGGTCATGAAAGGTGTGGGTTAATATTTGTGGCAGAAAAGTTTTATTGTTGACAGGGTCAAACGGCATTTCGAGTCCGTTCCACTGAATGAATACGGAGAAACGAGATACGATCAAACGAGATACGGTCAAACGAGATACGGTCAAACGAGATACGGTCAAACGGGAGTACACCGTTGACACAAAGACAGATAGACGGACATGGTGTACGCATGCGGTAGAAGTCACGTGGTGGCGGGACAGTTTGATTCAGTGCTGACAGAAAGACCGATATATATACATAGTGTTAGTTAGTTAGTTAGTTAGTTAGTTAGTTAGTTAGTTGTTGCTTTTTGGGTCTAGCGGACCATATAGGCCAAATCAGGACCCCATAATTATACATAGTGTACGCATGCGGAAGAAGTCGCATGATCATGTAATGAGTGATTGCTTATTGATGGTGGAAAAGTTTGATTCCTGGTAGGAATGAGACGCGTGTATGAGTCAGTAATGGAACTCTTCTTCTTCTTCGTCATTCACGGGCTGAAACTGCCAAGCACACTCGTGTTTTTGCGCGAGTGGGAATTTACGTGTATGACCGTTTTTACCCCGCCATTTACAGGCAACCATACGCCGATTTCGGGGGAAATAATTGAACTTATCTTGAGCAGGGGTTGTAAGAAAATAACTTCTCAACATGAAGCGAGCAAACCAACAAGCAAACCATTGTACCACAACCGTTCATCATTTTCGTTATCAAACGCAAGGTGGAAAAATGGGAACATTAAACATTGAAAGTGAATAAAACAGTTAAAACACTTAGCGGCAAGTAGCAGACTGTGTGTTGAATCAGATATCTATGAATTTCTGTCAAACAAAGAAAGTCTGACAGACAAAGAGGCAAGACAGAGAGACAGACAGACAACATAAAGGTTGACAATAGAGGAAACAAGAGAGACAGAGACTGACAAGCAGAACAAGCAAACGGTTAGCAGAGACAGTGGAAGATATGGGGTTGAGGGGGGGGGGGGGGGGTAGGGGGAGGGGGGGGGGGAGGGGTAAACTCAGACAGATAGAGACCCTACCAAAAACAAACATTATAAAGAATAGGTCGAACATATAACTTTACAAAATACCTGCAAAACGAAAAGTCAAAACGAAAAACAAAAAAATATATATATAATATAAACTAAAATAAGTACAAATCCGTAACTCGTGGACCTACAGATGCTCAATGACTCGAGTTACATCCGTCACGCAAAGTCAATCTGTTCCTTACATTCAGTATGACAATCTTTATAGCAATGTATTTTTTTGAAAAAACGATAAAGTGTACTTAGTTTGGTATAAAAACTGGTAGCAGCCACCTTGTAGAGTCCTACTTTGGGTGTAATCCACCCTTAAAAAACAGGCGATGAAGTTGCGGCACTGATGGCTGACCATCAATGTGCCGCCAATGTTTTGGTTTTGAGAGCAGACGCATCCCATGATTTGACACATCATTACAACGCTCATGTAGGCAAATGTCACTCATCAGTCAGCTATTGTGTAGATAACACACACGACTCCTGCCAAAGCAAGGTTAGAATGGAAAAACAGAGCAGTGTAGCGATATTCTGTCGCGTCGAATCGCGCGTGCTTTGCCGCCGTAACACATGTACACCGCTGGACTGCCGAACCGGCGTGTCAGTTGAATCGCTGCATCATCCTTTTGCGACAAACTACACATATGGTAAGTGACGTTTGTTTAAAATTTTGTTTTATTGTAGTACCTTTACTTCACTTTGAAAATGCATGCGGTTTTTTTCATGATGCGTAGGAAAATGCAAGTGTCGGTGCATGCAATTATTTGGTCGCCGAGTGAAAAAGTATGGTACGCGACTTTTGACATATTGAGAAGAGAGCAAGGTCACAAAACAGCTTTGTTTTTTTGGTAAGGATAGCATATTATACTGAAAAAACAGTTGGTTTTGCTTCCCAGACCCTACGGCTTTCAGTGTCAACGTTCGTCTTTCATTGTTTATTTATTTATTTTTGTTTTTCAGTTTTTAGGAGCAGTTCTGTCTTCTATAAACGGAGTGCGTTTGAAAAAAAATCTTGTATATATTTTTTTCGTTTTTGTTTGTTTGTTAAAAGACCCTTTTGCTCTCAGAAAAGGCTTACACCATATTTGAGAAAAACTATTAAGTTACATTAACTTTTTTCTGCAGGAACAATATGGCGAAAGACTACAAAGATGTTGATCCATTTTGTGAACCCTCAACTTCACAGTCACCTGTTGTTGACTGGAGTCAATGCATTTTCTGTCAGAACAAGACAACAGAACATCTGAACTGCCCAGCAGTGGGTACAAGGAGTGGCGAAGGATACACTTTGTTTGCTGAAAATGTCCAACAGTTTCTTGCATGCGGTTTTGACCTTCCTGTAACTGTGGGGGTATCTCAACTAGATGATGGATCTGGGATTAAAGAGACTGTTCAGAAAAATAGTGCATCGTGGCATAAGTCTTGCAGAGAAAAAATGGGCAAGCGAAGTTTGGAAAGACTTCAAAAGAAAGCTGAGAAACGGCAGGCAGAGGACAGAACAGCCACCTGCAGCTCAGCCAAAACAAGACGATCTGCTGGCACTCCGGCGTCATCCAAAGATAGTTGTTTCTTTTGTAATGAGAGCTCTGGCAAGTTGTACAGCGCAGCAACATTTGGACTGGACTATAAGGTGAGACATGCAGCTAACCTTCTTCAAGACAAGGACTTGCTTAAAAAGCTTGCTGCTGGAGATATGATTGCTACAGATTCACAATATCATCTGAAATGTTTGATTTCCCTGTACAATCGTGCCAATAAATACGAAAAGGAACTGAACTGTGACCAGAGCAACAGTTCTGTTTGTCATGGCATTGCTTTTGCTGAGCTGGTGTCATATATCCAGAGTTTTGAACATGACGAAACGACAGCCCCTGTGTTCCGTATGTCAAAACTTTGCACACTGTACAAAACTCGACTACAGGAGCTTGGAGTTAGTTGCAGTCTGCATACCACAAGACTCAGACAGAAACTACTGGATGCATGCCCTGAGCTTCAAGAATGCAATACAGGTCGCGGAAGAGATGCTACTCTTGTCTTCAAACGTGACCTGGGATATGCAGTGAGCAAGGTTGTTGATCATGATTCTGACGCCTTGCTGCTTGCACAAGCCGCCAAGATTGTCCGCAGAGAGATTTTCTCGAAGCAGCAAAACTTCAATGGGGATTTCCTTGAAAACTGCCAAGAAAATACAACACTATCTTCGTTGAAAGCTCTCGTCAGTATGATTTTGGATGGGCCAGGAAACTCCATCAAAACAAGCAATCCATCACGAGAGGAGGCTGCATTAGGACAAAAGCAGTCACAGGCAGCGCTTACCATTTCTCAGCTCCTCATATTCAACAGCAGAAAACATGCACCAAGAGATCCCTTGAAGGACACCCGTCGTAACCATGCAAAAGAGAAGGAAACTCCGCTTCCTGTTTACCTTGGACTGAAAATACACGCCGAGACCAGGAAGTATGGTATTATTGATATTCTGTACAATCTGGGTCTGTCAGTGTCCTATGATAGGGTTATAAGCATTTCCAATGACCTAGCCAACAGTGTGTGCACAAAGTTTGAGAGAGAGGGTGTGGTTGTCCCCCCACAGCTTGTAGGAGGTGTTTTCACAGTTGCTATGGTCGATAACATAGACCACAATCCAAGCTCCACTACAGCTACAGAGTCCTTTCACGGAACAAGCATTTCTATGGTTCAACACCCCTCTGATTGTGACGGAAAGCCAGAGTTTTTGTCTATCGACAAAGCAGTTCAAGGCCGAAGGTCTGTTGTACCCTTGCCCATCACCTACACACTTGTGTCACCTGTGGAACTGAATCGAGAAGCTGAAGTCCCTGTTGTGTTCGGACCTTGCAGGCCTCCTGTTTCTTCCAACACAACACGTAAGACCGAACAGTATCGTTGGCTGGAAACGGTGAAAAAACGTGTTGATACCTCTGGAGAATATGATGGAAGGCAAGCAGTATCTTGGGGAGCTTACCACGCAGGTGTGCAGCAGCAAGGAGACGAAAGGGTTGCCCAGATTGCACTGTTGCCACTTCTGATGGACAATGCACACTCTCCAGCACTCATAAAACATGTGATGCAAGTGATAAAGAACGGCATTACTCACCTCAATCCAGGTCAAACACCTGTCTTGGCAATGGATCAGCCGCTGTATACACTGGCTAAAGAAATTCAGTGGTCATTTCCTGAGGAACTTGGAGAAGACAAATTTGTAGTCATGCTTGGAGGACTCCATATTGAAATGGCTGCACTGCGACTTCTCGGCGACTGGCTCGAGGGAAGTGGTTGGACCGCCATGCTTGAAACAGCTGGAATTGTCAGAGGAGGTGTTGCTGACTCACTTCTCAAGGTTTCCCATGTCCTAAGAACACGACTTGCCCACCAAACAACTGCTGCAGCACTCTACATTCTCCAACACAAAGCATTTGAGAAACAGAAAGCCACAGAAAATGCCAGATCAGACTTTGAACAGTGGTGCCTTGAGACAAGTAAAGAACAACCAATGTTTGCCTTTTGGGGGTTGGTCCTAGATCTGGAACTCTCTGTGCTGCAGGTCATCCACGCACTCAGAACATCAGACTTCGAACACTTCATCGAAGCCCTCACCAGTCTCATGCCATGGTTTTTTTCTCTTGACCATGTGCACTATGCACGCTGGGTCTCTGTGCATCTCCGAGATCTGTTTGAAATGAAGGCGACATCCTTGTGTTCATCAAGCTTTCTGTTGTGGAGCTTTCACCGTCAAGAAAACAAAACGCCCTTTCTCTGCAATAGCCTTGGATCATGCCCATGAACAGTGCAATGTAACGGTGGTGCTGTGGGACTAACCAACAATCCAGGAGCTTTGCGGCGGTGGGTGACAGCAGGTCCTGAAATTGCACGTTTAGTCAGCAATTTTGAGCATGAGATGTCTACCTCAAAGAGCGAGGCCACAGACCACCACGAACAAGTACTGTCACTGCAGAAAGCCTTCAAACAGGATGTCGAAGCGCTCGTGCGTGCCTTTGAAGATGTTGGAAACCCATTTGAAGAAGACGGAAAGTGCCTGATTGCACTAGACACGAAAGACATTGTAGATGACATGTCTGCCAGTGCAGTTCAAGATGTTGTTGCTCGTGGGCTCCAGCAGTACCAGGAATTCACAGAAGAAAGGTTTGTGCAGAAAACAAAAAGCATCAAAGACACAGTTCGCAGAAACAAACTTCGTGTCTTTTCACGTGAAAAGAAGACACAAAAAGCCACAGCATTACTGAAAACTGACTGTTCTCTGTTTTCAAGGTTATATATAGCCTGCCAGGTAAGACAAGGAAACATGGAAGAGTTTTTCAGACATGAAAATCAACCCTTCCCCCCTTCTCTTGCCAAGCTGTCAGAAATAAGGTCTGGTAAAAAGTCTGATTTACTTGCCTGCCTCGAGCGTTGTGCATCAAAGGGGGAGTATGCTTCTGCTGAAGATGACCGCTTGCTGTATGACGATGCCACAGAAAGTATCCCTGAAGTCGTCATGCCCACTGAGGAAGAGCTCAACGTTCTTGATGAGCTTCTTGACGCAGAGCTGACTCCTGTCCACAACGACACGCTACTTCTGGGCGTTGAAACCCAATGCCAAGACATCACTAATCATTCTGCAAAGATCCTTGATGGTGCGTTCATTATTCAGATGTTGTCTCCAAAGCTGTGCAGGACATTTCACGACTACAGTGAAACGGTTTTCATGCCTTACATTTTACAGCAACTGAGCAGTGTACAGCGAGTTGATGTTGTCTGGGATGTTTACCGCGCAGACAGCCTGAAGACAGCAACAAGACAGAAAAGAGGCCAGGGACAGCGCAGGAGAGTCTCAGGTGCAGCACCAATTCCTACAAACTGGAAAGGCTTCCTACACAACAACGCAAACAAAGAAGAGCTCTTCCAGTTTCTAGCAAAAGAAATTTCGAGATGTGTGGTTGATCCCGGAAAACTGATTGTGAGCACTTCTAACGAGAAAGTTGTTTGCTCTAATAACAGTTACACAACCGAAGGCTTGGAGCCTTGCACGCATGAGGAGGCAGACACAAGGCTCTTTCTGCATGCTGCGGACTGTGTCAAACAGGGCCAAACAAGGATCATCATCAGGACTGCAGACACTGACGTCATCGTACTTGCCGTCTCCGTTGCACGTAAACTTCAAGCAGAGGAGATGTGGGTGGCGTTTGGAACTGGGAAGCATTTCAGGAACATCCCAGCGCACGAAATTGCGTCAGCTTTAGGCCCGGACAAGTGCACGTCGTTACCAGTATTCCACGCCCTTACGGGGTGTGATACGGTTTCTTTCTTTGCAGGGCACGGAAAAGCTAAGGGATGGCAGACGTGGAGCGTGTATCCTGAAGTCACAAAAGCATTTCTTCGGATCGCATCCTGCACCGAGCAAGTGACTGCTTCAACCTTTGAAATCGTAGAACGTGTTGTGGTCTTGATGTACGTATGACCGCAGCAGCTCTTGTTTGAAAGTGAACGAGGCACGAGAAAAACTCTTTTCTCAGCGGAACAGATCCATCGAGTTCATTCCACCAACATCTGATGCTCTCAGGCAACATGTCCTCCGAGCAGCTTTTCAAGGACGCGTGTGGAGCCAGTGCCTTGAAAAAACTCCGGAGCTTCCTTCTCCTTCTGAGTATGGATGGAAAAAGGAAGGCCAGCTCTGGCAGCCTGTGTGGATGACACTGACTGTCAGGCCCAGGATGCCTGCTACGAACTCATAAAGTGTGGTTGCAAGAAAGTGTGCAGAGGCCGCTGTAAGTGTGCATCAGTGCATCTGAAGTGTACTGCGCTTTGTGGCTGTGGTGGGGATTGTCATCAGGATTAACTGCATACTCGGGTGAGTGAAAACAGATGTACGTCATGCTCAGTCCTTGTGGAGTTAAGAGAGATCTGACTGGGTAAGAGCTATAAAATATTTTATTTTGTCCTAACGAGTGTGAAAATTCATACTCAACTTGTTTGTGAAAGTTGAACTCATTAAAAAAAAAAAAAAAAAATTTTTGTTTTTGTTTTGGGGGGGGGGGGGGGTTAGATTTTTATGGGGTCAGGCCAGACACTTAAAATTGTATTCTTAAATCTTGTTATCTGTGTGAAGTAAATGTTTACCTCTTATCATTGTTAAGCTGTATTAGCATCAAACGTGTACAAAAAGTAATAACCTGTGCTCTTGATTAGAAATACGAGCATTCTAAGTGTATGACCTAGATTGCGGACACAGCCCTGTCTAAATTAGAGTGTTCAAGATTGGCTGCTACCATTTTTTATATTCAGCATGGTGTTAGGTATCATCACAGCAAATTTCAGATTGCTATATTTTGTGCTAAACAGATTGACTAATTCGCAGTTTTGGAAGGGAGAGGAAGTTGGTTAAAAACACTGTCAATCATTTGATGCATCGCTCTGATTGGTTGCCAACACCTTGTGTTTTTCATTCTCAAGGCGGGTCGGGGATTTAGGAGAAAGAAAAGAAGAAAGAAAACATGGATGTTATCCATCATTGGTTTGTGTCTTCTTTGGTTGAAACATGAGGTTTAGGAATGTGTGAACAAAAGGGAGGGTGGGAGGTGGAGGGGGAGATGGAGGTAGGTTGTGTCAAACGTGTATTTTTTTTGGTCGTGATTATATGTGGTGGGGTAGGGGGGTTGATTTACAAGAACGTATCTGTCTGTCTGTCTGTCTGTCTTGTTGTCTGTCTGTCTCTGTCTATTTCTGTGTATGGCTGTCTCTGTCTCTCCCTGTCTGTCTGTCTCTGTCTCTCCCTGTCTGTCTGTCTCTCTCATTGTCTCTCTCTGTGTCTCTCTCTGTCTCTGTCTGTGTGTCTGTCTGTCTGTCTGACTGTTTGTCTGTCTGTTTGTCTCTCTGTCTATATCTCTGTCTCTCTCTCTCTGTCTATATCTATGTCTCTCTCTCTCTCTGTCCCCCTCTCTCTTTCTCTCCCCCCCTCGCTCTCTCTATCTCTCTCTCTCTCTTTCTCTCTCTTTCTCTCTCTCTCTCTCTCTCTCTCTCTCTCTCTTTCTCTCTCTCTCTCTCTCTCTCTCTGTCTCTCTCTCTCTCTCTCTCTCTCTCTCTCTCTCTCTCTCTCTCTCTCTCTCTATCGCTCTGTCCGAGAGGGATCTCTCTCTTGGTGACTGTCACGGAAGCTAATTCTCTAAAGAATCACCCTGTCGCTGTCACTAGTGCTTAAGATGTAATAACAACGCACATGCAAACTAATCTAGACATGTAGTACGAGCGGATCATAAAACCTTTTTTCTTTGGCAAAATTCCCAGCTTACGCCGACCATGCATAAAGGCCACACTTCGAACCTAATAATAATATCCCAAATAAGACCTGTTACCAATCTGACAGACACACGGCCGCTCCAATACACGTTCAAACACACACGTGTCAATCAAACAGACAGTTATGAGCTATACTGAATGCCATCCGAGCGGCCGATATTCTCTTATATCGCACTCCATCAGGGATGCAATATTAATACGCCATCCAATCAGATCATCCGAGCATGTCACGGGACCTTGTCCTCGGCGCGTGCGCTGTACAATGCAGAAAAAAAGCGACAATGAAGTGGCTTGTGTTTGCAGATTGCACGCTTGGTTGCTGATGCTACTGTCGGGGATGTTTGTGTGGGAGTTTGAAGTCTGAGTGCGCTGACTGCAACCACCTGCCTCGTCCCTTCGTTCTGATTGGAGAACTGTTGCGGCTTTGGGGACGGGATCCCGGGGAGGGGGGGGGGGGGAGTTTGGTGATGGGGATGGTGGATAGTCCGGTTGCGGAGGGAGACGGGCGGAGTGAATGCAGACGAAGGAGAGAGAGAGAGAGAGAGAGAGAGAGAGAGAGAGAGAGAGAGAGAGAGAGAGAGAGAGAGAGAGAGAGTGAAAGAGAGAGAGAGAGAGAGAGAGAGAGGGGGGCAGATAGACAGAGAGAGAGAGAGAGAGAGAGACAGATAGACAGAGAGAGAGACTGACACACAGAGAGACACAGAGAGAGAGACAGAGAGAGAGAAAGAGGGAGACAGAGCCAGAGACAGACAGAGACAGACAGACAGAGAGAGTGAGAAAGAGAGGAAGGGGGTGAGAGAAAAAGAAAGAGACAAATATAAAAGCAGAGAGAGAGAGAGAGAGGAGAGAGAAAAAGAGAGAGACAAATATAAAGGCAGAGAGAGAGAGAGAGGGGGGTTGGTGGGGTGAGCGGGGGGGGGGGGGGGGGGGGGGGGGGGGAGGGAGCAAAACATGATAAAATCGAAAGAGAAAAACACAGAGGAACTCAGTAAAGAGTGAGACGAAAGGGGTGGTATGGATATTGGGGTGGGGACGCGGGGATGAGGATGGTGGTAGGGCACGAGGTTGCACACTGCAGGGGAAATGGGAACAAAAGACACTGCAGAGCGTGTCAACATACAGCGATGTTGGGGAGTTCAATCG
>NW_027126908.1:0-12739 GCF_037325665.1 Littorina saxatilis | reverse complement strand
GACCATGTAATGACGATATGTCGCCATGCGCGGACCATATACATGCATTACAGCTTGTTTTAGACTCTCAAAAACTTTGGATGTAAACAAAGACGCGGAGTTATTTCCCTTGCGTCAACGCTACCTCTGTTGGCAAATCTATAAATAGGACGATCCAGATCAAAATGAAAATTAACATATCTCAACATTGAAGGGGTCCTAGACCACAATATTTTGCAGGGAACTTAATTTAGCATGTCTCCAGCTGTTGGTAAAGCAATTAGCGTGTATAGTCATCGAGTACATATGGCTTTAAAATCGTGATCGTGATTGGCGTTTGTTTTACCTTTCTGTGATCGTGATTGCCGAAATTTCACTTTCTGTGATGGGACTTTGCCCGTGATCCGTGATGACAAAAAAATCAAGTCTCGTGATCGTGATCGTCATTTGTTTTCGTGATCGTGATGGGCATAATTTCAAAGCATTTTATTTTCAACGTACATTTTTCACAGCTGTATCACTCTATGATCCTCTATTCGTCAAGGTGTTCGTGATCGTGAAAACAAAAATCAAGGTAACTAAAGCTAAAATTTCCCTTCCCGTGATCGTGATGATACCTCCCCTTTGGGGCCCTCACAAACGACAATGACTTGTGGTAATTATGGGCGTAGCCGTCACTGGATGATATTGTGGGTGAGTTATATACATGCCGGCCTTTTCACGAATTGTACGCGCCACTGATCATCAGTGCATGTGTATAATTATATGTGAGCTTCACTGATGCATGAACAAGACGGATGTATGCCTTTTAACAATTATTGGTATGAATGCAACCGTCTGCGATAGATATTGGAGGCGGATTTGCACTTTGGTGAGAAAGCATTTGCCCTTTATATGAACTTCTGTCAAGTTTTGACTAAATGTTTTAACATAGACTGGGAATCAAGACAAGGGTCGTGGTGTATGTATGTGTGTGTGTGTGTGTGTGCGTGTATGTGTGTGTGTGTGTGTGTGTGTGTGTGTGTGTGTGTGTGTGTGTGTGTGTACGTGTGTGTGTGTGTGTGCGTGTGTGTGTGTGTGCACTTGTTTACTTCGTGAGTGTGTGCGTGCGTGTGTGTGTGTCTTTCTGCGAACAAACATACAACTTTAGGTAAGTAACCTTAACCCATTACCAAACACTCTTGGATTCATAATTATCGCATTTTGAGAATGACTCCTTCCTCCAAAGATCGACATGGTTCAGTTGAATTGAAATTAAAAGTCAATTGTCAAATCGATGAGACACTGACTTTCCTCTCTCTTGACCGTGAGCATGTATTACAATGCTAAGCATGTCTCTCACTCTGTAAAGACATATTTCTTCCCGTTGGGGGATCAAAGTCAGCATCAGCCTGGTCTGGGTGGCCGAGTGGTAACGCACTTGCGCTCGGAAGCGAGAGGTTGCGAGTTCGACCCTGGGTCAGGGCGTTAGCAATTTTCTCCCCCCTTTCCTAACCTAGGTGGTGGGTTCAAGTGCTAGTCTTTCGGATGAGACGAAAAACCGAGGTCCCTTTGTGTACACTACATTGGGGTGTGCACGTTAAAGATCCCACGATTGACAAAAAGGTCTTTTCTGGCAAAATTGTATAGGCATAGATAAAAATGTCCACCAAAATACCCGTGTGACTTGGAATAATAGGCCGTGAAAAGTAGGATATGCGCAGAAATGGCTGCGATATGCTGGCCGATGTGAATGCGTGATGTATTGTGTAAAAAAATTCCATCTCACACGGCATAAATAAATCCCTGCGCCTTGAATATGTGCGCGATATAAATTGCATTAAAAAAAATGAAAATAAAAATCCCTGCGCTTAGAACTGTACCCACGGAATACGCGCGATATAAGCCTAGCTTGTTGTGCTCCATGTTCCTAATTTCATGTATGCGGCAATAGTTCCAACGAAATTTATTGAATAAAAACTTGTTTAAACCATAAGCCTCATATTGATTAATTGATCTGAGAGCTGTTCAGTTAAAGTAAATTGTCAAGTCCATCAGATTTCCCTCTGCCGTGACCATGAGTATGTACATGTCGTGCCGAATTCACGTAATTGCCGAATTCGCGAAATCGGTAACATTTTTGCCCATTTCACGTAACCGGTAAAACGCTGCCCATTACGCGAAATCGGCAGAGTTTTGCTGAAAACGCGGAAAGGTTTGTAAAATGTGCCGATTTTGCGAAATCGGCAGCCCGTTTTTGGCTTTGAAGTTCTCAAATGCCTAGGATATCATCACACTTAGACAGCTAGATACTCGAATGGATAAATGTTGCAATAATCGATAAGTTATGGCAAGTTATGGCAAAAAGTGTAGTTATGCTCGACACAGACCAACATAGACCATGCAAAACATAGTAGGGAGATAAAGTTACTTTCCACGTACGGCTTGAAGCGCATCCTTAAAATTAATGAGATACGACACCGATTGAACAGACTTCTTCACCCTCCCATTTAACATGAAATCTCTGACGTCAAAAGGGAAGAAAGGTTTGATAAGACGTCAGATCAGTAATTGTACCCCTGCCGGCCACAGTTTGGGAACCCCTCCCTCTAATATGCAGGGTGCGTGACCCCTCAAAAATGCCACCCTCTATGATGCTAATAACGCCCACGTCTATTGAGCAAATTACTTCATATTTGGTGTACATTAGCTTGAGATATGGGATTATAATTTCTCACAGTTTCAAGTAGTTGAATTGTTATGCTTTAAAAAAATATGTGTTTGAAATTCGGAGATTGGTTCAACAGTGGGAGAGTTGACACTTAGCAGTAGCCACGATCAACCGCCTTCGTTTGTTTGTTTGTTTGCTTAACGCCCAGCCGACCACGAAGGGCCATATTAGGGCGGTGCTGCTTTGACATATAACGTGCGCCACACACAAGACAGAAGTCGCAGCACAGGCTTTATGTCTCACCCAGTCACATTATTCTGACACCGGACCAACCAGTCCTAGCACTAACCCCATAATGCCAGACGCCAGGCGGAGCAGCCACTAGATTGCCAATTTTAAAGTCTTAGGTATGACCCGGCCGGGGTTCGAACCCACGACCTCCCAATCACGGGGCGGACGCCTTACCACTAGGCCAACCACACACAAAAAATAGGTAAAAATCTGTAGTGCTAGAATATGGGGTTAGTTTGCATGGCTACCACTCAGTGACAAATCGTGTATATTCGAGTCAATCTCCGAATTTGGATTTGTTTTTTCGAAAGAGGTTAAAAGTCAGACCATTCAACTCACAAACTTCAAACTGTGTAAACTTATCATCCAATATCTCTCGCATGTGTACCAGATATGAAGTAAATTGCTCAAGTAATTAAGGAGTAATTATCATTTTAATGGGTGGCTCTTTTCTTTTGGGTCACCCTGAACTAGACATATAAAAACAAACAGACTGCCAACGTTCCGAAATTCAGAATAAACCAAAAACACCAAGAAATGTATGTTTTAAGGACGTTTAATTGTGACCAAACAAAACATTCCTATACCATACCTTTCTTGTTTTTCACCCTGTACCAGGTCTAGCCCTGCGTGTAGGAGGGGGGGGGGTGAGAGTTAAGGTACCTTTTACAATACAGTATCTAGAGCGAAGTCATTCCTCCAGGGCATAGACTTGCAGAAAGAAAAGCTAGCCACTCTCTCTCTCTCTCTCTCTGATGTTATCGTACCATACCTTTTCCGAATGAGCGATGCGGGGAGACCTTTTTTCTGATAATTGACATGTGCACGGGTTTAAACCTGTCGCGACGGTAAAAATGTCACATTTCCTGCGGGTAAATATTGTGCTATATTGCCCTACCACTACCAGGGTAGATATGTTTGTCTATATTACCCTCCCGTCACGCTGGTGCATATTCTGCTATATCGCCCTCCTACCTCGCTCTGGGGCTCGGGGCATAGTTCATCGGTCACAGCAAATTGGTTTTTGCCGGGTTTTTTTATATTTAGTCAAGTTTTGACTAAATATTTTAACATCGAGGGGGAATCGAAACGAGGGTCGTGGTGTATGTGCGTGCGTGCGTGTGTGCGTGCGTGCGTGTGTGTGTGTGTGTGTGTGTGTGTGTGTAGAGCGATTCAGACTAAACTACTAGACCGATCTTTATGAAATTTGACATGAGAGTTCCTGGGTATGAAATCCCCGAACGTTTTTTTCATTTTTTTGATAAATGTCTTTGATGACGTCATATCCGGCTTTTCGTGAAAGTTGAGGCGGCGCTGTCACGCCCTCATTTTTCAACCAAATTGGTTCAAATTTTGGTCAAGTAATCTTCGACGAAGCCCGGGGTTCGGTATTGCATTTCAGCTTGGTGGCTTAAAAATTAATTAATGACTTTGGTCATTAAAAATCGGAAAATTGTAAAAAAAAATAAAAATTTATAAAACGATCCAAATTTACGTTTATCTTATTCTCCATCATTTGCTGATTCCAAAAACATATAAATATGTTATATTCGGATTAAAAACAAGCTCTGAAAATTAAATATATAAAAATTATTATCAAAATTAAATTGTCCAAATCAATTTAAAAACACTTTCATCTTATTCCTTGTCGGTTCCTGATTCCAAAAACATATAGATATGATATGTTTGGATTAAAAACACGCTCAGAAAGTTAAAACAAAGAGAGGTACAGAAAAGCGTGATATCCTTCTTAGCGCAACTACCCCGCTCTTCTTGTCAATTTCACTGCCTTTGCCATGAGCGGTGGCCTGACGATGCTACGAGTAAAATGGCATTGCGTTCATGAGTTTCATTCTGTGAGTTCGACAGCTACTTGACTAAATATTGTATTTTCGCCTTACGCGACTTGTTTAGAATTGGGATCAAAGGGTGTGTGTGTTTTAATATTCATGGTTTGCCCCCCTCCCCTCACACACAAAGAAAATGGGAAGGAGGAAAGATTAAAGGGAAAGAGAAAGAGGGAAAGTGCGAAAGGGGAAACACACACACACACACGCGCGCGCGCGAGCGCCGCGCAGACGCAAACGCACGCACATACACACACACACACACACACACACACACACACACACACACACACACACACACACACACACACACACACACACACACACATCGAGAGAGAGAGACAGACAGACAGACAGACAGACAGACAGACAGACAGAGACACACACACACACAAACAGAGGGAGAGAGAAAGACTGAAAAAGAGAGAGAGAGAGAGAGAGAGAGGAAGAGAGAGAAAGAGAGACAGAGAGAAAGAGACAGAGAGACAGAGAGAGAGAGAGAGAGAGGGGCACACACACACATTCACACACATTCACACACATTCACACACAGAGACAGAGAGAGAGAGAGGGACACACACACACATACAGAGAGAGAGAGAGAGAGAGAGAGAGAGAGAGAGAGAGACAGAGAGAGAGAGAAAGAGAAAGAGAGAGAGAAAGTGAGAGAGAGACACACACACATACACACACACACAGACAGAGAGAAAGAGAGAGAGAAAGAGAGAGAGAAAGAGACAGAGAGAAAGAGAGAGTGAGAGAGAGAGAAAGAGAGAGAGAGAGAGAAAGAGAGAGGGAGAGAGAGATAGTTATGCGCTATAGAAATCTCCTTAATAAATAAATAAATAAAAAGAGAGAGAGACAGTGAGAGAGAGACACACATACACAGAGAACGAGAGAGAGAGAGAGAGAGAGAGAGAGAGAGAGAGAGAGAGAGAGAGACTTAGACTTAGACTTAGAACATTTTATTCACATAAAGGGTAGACATTTTAGGCCATATGCTTAATCTTACAATGTGCCCTTTACATTCACACAAACACATATTCACGCGTGCGCCCGACTAGAATCATAGAAACATCAATCAATCAATCAATGAGGCTTATATCGCGCATATTCCGTGGGTACAGTTCTAGGCGCTCTGCAGTGATGCCGTGTGAGATGAAATTTTATACGGCCAGTAATAATAAATGAGAAAAGTAGTAGAAAATACATGAATGGAACATCAATAAAGCAGTTACAGAATGGAACATTAATTACGCAATCACACTTGCGCACTCACACGCAGACGCACAAGGAGGAACACATATAATACTAATAATAATATACACACAACTAAGTGCCATTCAACAAGCACACAGTGAGCCTACCAAGACAGGTAGATTTAGCATTATGTAGGCATGCAGCAGTCAATATTTCAGAGTAATAAAATAATTATAATTAACAAAGCTAGCTACAATACCGGCAGCGTAACTTATGAAGACCTCAGTATGTGTTTCCTGAGGGAGGTTTTGAATGCGTTCAATGAACGGCACGTTTGTACATTCGAAGGAAGAGAGTTCCACAGTGAAGGTCCCACAAAAGCAAAGCTAGTTTTGTATAGATCTATGCGAGTCCTTGGTAATATATATATATAGATTTGTTTGACACATAGCGCTCGGAAGCTTTAGTCAAGAATGCATTTAGGTATGGTGGGGCCAGCTCATTGAGCGCCTTGTACATTAGAATTAAGATGTTGTAATCAAACTGCTGTTGAAGTGGAAGAATATTGGCTACCTTCAACTTTTCTGACGTGGACAGATAAGGATTGGTTACAATAAGCTTAGCACCTCTTCTGTGCAAGGAGTTTAGTTTTTTCATTATATTTTCACTGGCACCGCACCATACAGTGGAGGCATAATTAATATATGATAGACAGTGTGCCACGTAAAACATTTTTAGTCCCTCCTTATCTACAAAGGGTTTTAGTTTAGATAAGAGATGGAGATTGCTTGACAGCTTTTTACAGATATTCTTAACGTGTATGTTCCACCTAAGCTCCTGGTCAACTTCAATTCCTAGTACTCTGTGTGATGAAACCTGTTCTATAGGATCTGAGTGCAGTTTTAAGTTGAGGAGAAGGGGCGCTCTCTGATGTTTCTGTCTAGATGTGACTACCATACTGCTGGATTTTTTGGGATGCAGGGTCATTTTGTTGTTACTACACCACTGTTCAACGTCGTTGATTCCCTGCTGAAGGTCAGCCTCCACTTGAACTATTTTTTTGGACGATGAGTGAAGAGAGCTATCATTAGCAAAAAGCTCACAAGATACATTTTTATTCGTAATATGCAAAGGTAGGTCGTTTATGAAGATACTAAATAAAAGTGGGCCAAGAATGGACCCCTGAGGAACTCCGCAATTTAGAACACCATCTTGTGAATATTGACCATTTAGATATACCCGCTGGGATCTGTTCGTGATGAACGATGCAAGCAACTTAACTGTATCACTGTTGTTTATATAAAACTTTAGTTTAGTTATGAGAATATTGTGATCGACTGTTTCAAACGCTTTCCTCAGATCGAGGAAAACTGCACCAACTAATTTGGAATCGTTGATAGCCGACAGCCAGGTGTCACAGAGACGGACAAGAGCCGTGGAACAAGAATGAAACTTACGAAAACCAGATTGGAATTGGTAAAAAAGATCGTGGCTTTCCATGTGATGGATTACATGTTTATGGATATGCATCTCAAGAGGCTTAGAGAGCACCGATAGAACAGAGATAGGACGAAGGTTGTTGATGTCGCTAGAATCCGACGTCTTAGGAATAGGAATAACTTTAGCACATTTCCACTCCAGAGGGAAGACCTTTGTTTTAATACATAGATTGTACAAGAACGTCAGGGACTCTACTATATACGGAAGTGAAAGTTTTAGAAAGAAGGTACTAATAGTGTCTACGCCCACGGACTTTTTATTCTTGAGGTCAGATATATATTTCCCTACTTCATGAACTGCCAGTGCAGGGATAGGGCTCTGGTCAGCAGACCGCAGCCGGTCACTACAGAAACTCTCAAGGAGAGGGTTAGAGAACTCGTTTTGTGTGGCTATAGAATTAGATTGGGTAAGGAGGGACGCGGCGGACAAGAAGTGGTTGTTAAGCGTGTCTGGCGATGCCACGACCGAGGGCGCTAAAGACGGCTTACGCTGCTTATGCGTAACCTCGTTCATGGCACGCCAGAGGTGCGCTGTATCACAATTATTCGAAATCATCTGTTCGAAATACCTACGTTTCGAATTTTTCACTAAAACACTGATTTTGTTCCTCTGAAGTTTGTACTCGTTAATGTTTTTGTCCTTCTTAAGCGTGTCCCTAATTTTCATAGCCTCCATTATTTCAGCTGTAATCCACCCAGGCTGCGCCTTTTGTTTAACTCTCCTCCTTCGAATGGGGGCATGCTTGTCCACAATAGGCATAAACAAGCTTTGCCACAAGGATAAGGCATCGTCAGAATTATCACAATTATGTACAGGAGAAAAGTTGACATGACTCAAATCATATAAAAAGGAAGTTTCATTAAAGTTCTTAGTTGAGCGGTACTCAAAGGTGGTATGCTCGCCCTTGGCACGCTTCCGTGGTCTCCATGACAACGTGCACATGATGGGACTGTGGTCACTGAGACTGACATCAGAGAGCCGGACGTTAGACACCCTGTTTACATTATTGGTATAGATATGATCTAGTAGGGTGGAGGAGGTGGGAGTAACTCGCGTAGGCTGCTGCACCAGTTGTTGCAGTCCAAATAAATTGCAAGTTGACTCCCAGGATGTGTGTGTTTTAAAAAGATCAATGTTGAAATCCCCTAAAAGAATATAGTCAGATTTTGGATTTGCCGCAGTGACCAAGTCCATCATGTGCACAAAGTCATCATACCAGGCATAATTATAAGAGGGATTTCTGTACAAGATACAGATAAGTATGGTAGAGTCTTTAGCACTAATTTAACTGAACCCACATGCTCTCCACTCCCCCGGTCTCTAGATCCGGGCGCCGCGTGACATAAGGCAATACGTCATTGTGAACATAGATGCCGAGGCCCGTCTGGGGAGAACGAGTGGCGTCCTTTCGAAGAAAAGTATAATTGGGAATGGAAAGTTCGGAATCAGATTGCAAATTTAAGCGGGTTTCCGTGAGACCAAGGAGGTGGAGGCGCGGGGGTCCGCTAAGAAGAGAGAAGATGTCATGAGAGAGAGAGAGAGAGAGAGAGAGAGAGAGAGAGAGAGAGAGCGAGAGAGAAAGACAGAGACAGAGGGACAGACAGACAGAGACAGAGATAGAGACATACAGACAAAGAGACAGAGACTGACACAGAGCGAGTGTCCAAATGCAGATATAGCCTTGTCTAACGCCAAAGAGATCCGAGACTGTGAACCGAATCGTTAGCACGGGACGGACTGTGTCTTTAATTCGAGAAGGGAGCTCCTTTCGGGTATCGGGCAGAGCGTTGGTTGCATGGTCTTTCCCCCCCTACCCGAACAGGGCGTGTCGCGCTGAATATTTATATGTCGTTTTGAGAACCGTTTGAGTGGTAGACTTTACCATTAAACCCACTGGTGTGTGTATGCTATGCGTGTGAGTATGTCGGTGCTTGTGGCTCAAACATGGGGTACGCCTGTTTGTTTGCGCTACACACCTGTTTCAAGTGCGTGCTTCCTTTTTTTGACTTGTTCATCTTGACCAGTTTATTTGCCTGGTATTTTGTTTTCTGTGTGTAATGTTGAAATGTTATGTCCAACTGAATGTATTTTGTGTAGACAGCAGTTTGGCGATAAATAGGGCTTTAAAAACAAACATCGATGGGACATTGGATTTCCTTTCTTTCTGCCATGTCACCCGACATAAACTCATATACAGTTAGGCGGCTTATCGAATGTGTGAGTCATTTTTCTGTTTCAGGTTAACATCAACCAACACATCCCGAAACTCCGAACTGTGATGTAGATACCACGTCGACGAACACACTGATTGAACGTTCAGCACCTGTGATCAACAACAAAGACAATAACAACACAGTTTCAATATCAAGGATATCCTACTGATTTTTTTTCATTTTTTTTTTCATTCTGCGATACATCAATGTGACTATAAAGTACCATCAATTGTTATAAACAAACACAATATCACCACAACCAAGAAAACAAGTTTCGGTACCAAACTAAATGATCATATTCTGAAGAATATCACGTTTTGTTTATTCACCCAGACACACATCGGGAACAACAGTGTGAATTGAATCGCAGCGTTTTGTTGGAACACTGACAGACTTTGTTTCGGATTTCACCTCAATGGCGGATTGAATAAACTGTGATCTTCTACAGATGTCCGACTGAATCTGGTCGTCGTGTGAGATACTACAGTGACTAGTATGCTACTGAAGATTTCAGACTGAATCAACATTGACGGATTTTGACGGAGAAGATTTGTTTTCTCTCCATCAACATCCAGTGCACTTTGGAGCTGCAGTGTCAGCAGACATTATCTGGAATTCCCCTGCTCTTGGAACAAATAGGGGAACAGACAACAGACATTATCTGGAATTCCCCTTCTCTTGGAACAAATAGGGTAACAGACAACAGACATTTCCTGGAATTACCCTTCTCTTGGAACAAATAGGGGAACAGACAACAGACATTATCTGGAATTCCCCTGCTCTTGGAACAAATAGGGGAACAGACAGCAGACATTATCTGGAATTCCCCTTCTCTTGGAACCAAGAGGGGAACAGACAAGAGTTACGTTTGATGCCGTATTAATCTGACGAAATGACAACCCCGGGTACGTCGGTAATTGTGATGTGTTTCTGTCTGTCTGTCTGTCTGTCTGTCTGTCTGTCAGTTTGTCTCTGTCTCTTTCTCTGTCTGTCTGTCTGTCTGTCTGTCTGTCTTTCTTTCTGGGTAACTGTCTCTTTGTCCGTCTCTCAGTTTCTCTGGCTCTCTGTCTCTTTCTCTGTCTGTCTGTCTGTCTGCTTGTCTTTCGGTCTGTCTGTCTGTCAGTTTGTCTCTGTCTCTGTCTCTTTCTCTGTCTGTCTGTCTGTCTGTCTGTCTGTCTGTCAGTTTGTCTCTGTCTCTTTCTCTGTCTGTCTGTCTGACTGTTTCTGTGTGTTTCTCTATTGCTTGTTTGTCTGTCTGTCTGTCTGTTTGTCTGTGTCTGTCTTTCTTTTTATTTGTGTGTGTCTTTCTCTCTGTCTCTGTCTGTCTGTCTCTCTCTCTGTCTCTCTCTCTCTCTCTGGCTGTCTGCCTCTCTGTCTACCACCTGTCTTTCTCTCTGTCTGTCTCTGTCTCTTCCCCCCCCCTCTCTCTCTCTCCCTCGCCCCCCCCCCCCCCCCCCCCGAACTCTATCTCTATTTCCCACCCCCTTTCTCGCTCATTTGATATAACGCTGAATGTGCACGAGTCACCGGAAGACTTGTGCCCTGGGTCATATAAGCACCGAATTGTCACAATGTATTGTAAGTGTTTGTTTGGCTAATGTTGTGGGGAGTAACTGGAGGCCAAGCTATACAAGGTCATCCTGACCTCAGGTCAAAATGAGTTCGGCTCATTCTCTCCCTGACAGGATGCCTTGAGTTTCCTTGTCTGGCAAGGAAACCGATTTTTTTTTATTATTTTTTTTACATATTTAGAGCTTTTTGTAATGTGTTATTGATATAAGCAGATTTGCGATCGTCAATAATGATTTTTCATGGTGTTGTGTAATTTTTGAGTCACTTGAGAAAAAGTGACTCTATGTAATCGGTCAGTGTTAGTCTGTCCGGCCGGCCGTCCGTAGACACCACCTTAACGTTGGACTTTTCTCGGAAACTATCAAAGCGATCGGGCTCATATTTTGTTTAGTCGTGACCTCCAATGACCTCTACACTTTAACGATGGTTTCGTTGACCTTTGACCTTTTTCAAGGTCACAGGTCAGCGTCAAAGGAAAAATTAGACATTTTATATCTTTTCTCGGAAACTATCAAAGCGATCGGGCTCATATTTTGTTTAGTCATGACCTCCAATGACCTCTACACTTTAACGATGGTTTCGTTGACCTTTGACCTTTTTCAAGGTCACAGGTCAGCGTCAAAGGAAAAATTAGACATTTTATATCTTTGACAAAGTTCATCGGATGTGATTGAAACTTTGTAGGATTATTCTTTACATCAAAGTATTTACATCTGTAGCCTTTTACGAACGTTATCAGAAAAACAAGGGAGATAACTAGCCTTTTCTGTTCGGCAACACACAACTTAACGTTGGGCTTTTCTCGGAAACTATAAAAGTGACCGGGCTCAAATTTTATGTGAACGTGACTCATTGTGTTGTGAATAGCAATTTCTTCCTGTCCATCTGATGCCTCATATAATATTCAGAACTGCGAAAGTGACTCGATCGAGCGTTTGCTCTTCTTGTTAGATTACAAAGGAATTGATTTGTAAGACAGTTTCAAGGGAGCTATTTTTTCGCGGCTGTATTTACGGTGCAAACAACTCTAAATATGGCAAAAGTGTCACGTGATAATCAACCGTTTGGTTTCGGCGTTCGCTGAAGCAGACGATTTTTTCTGTAGTGTTGCAACCAAATATTACGGTCTCCTTCCGGCAGCAGTCCCAAAATTTCGACTTGTTTTGACCTTAGAACGATGTCTTTATCATAACTGTGAAGAACAGAACGGAGATCACTGTCGAAGTCGGCAGAGAGAGAGAGGGGGAGAGAGAGAGAGAGAGAGAGGGAGAGGAGAGAGAGAGAGCGAGAGAGAGAGAGAGAGAGGGGGGGGGGGGAGAGAGAGCGAGAGAGAGAGAGAGAGAAAGAGAGAGAGAGGGGGAGAGAGAGAGATCGAGAGAGAGAGAGAGGGGGAGAGAGCGAGAGAGAGAGAGGGAGAGAGAGAGAGCGAGAGGGGGAGAGAGAGAGGGGGAGAGAGAGCGAGACGGGGAGAGAAAGAGGGGGAGAGA
>NW_027126907.1:120000-121177 GCF_037325665.1 Littorina saxatilis | reverse complement strand
TCTTATCACCCCCACTCCCGTCATCCTTCTGTTTTTAACCAGCTCCCGATTTTTTTTTTAAATTTTTTAAAATTTTTTTTAACTATCGTATAAACCAATGATAGGCAATTTAGACCTTAATTTAAGCCCCTTAATTTTCGTTCGTTCGGTGTTTTTTTTCCTATAACCCAGATCATGTTCTTAAAAGGCTAACATTACATGCCTATAGGACATGAATATATTTTGTCTGGTCGTAAGGAGTTTGAGATGAAAAGTGTTGTTTGACGCCAGCGCGGTAAAACTAGTATAGACATGTCCCTGGGTGTTACGATGACATCAGAGTTTAAACTGTTCTTTTTCTAAATTATTGTGGTTATCATTCTTAATTAGCGAGCCAATCCATCAGAGAAAAATGAAAAAAAAAGAAGTCATTTTCTCATGTCTCAAGGGAAAACCAGTGCCTTGCCTGTCTAAAATCACCTCCCGTTTGAGGAATTTTGCAGCCAGCGCAGTTACTTACAAGATATATTAACGTCCTACAGGCATAGATTGTTGGCCTCGGACAGGACTGGGGTAATATGATAAAAAAAAAATAGAGGAGGAAAAGAAAAGGGCAAGATCAAGCAAGCCCGACCGTGATAGGACCCAGGACCCACTCTCCATGAGTACGGGAGGGGGGGGGGGGGCAATAAGAGATATATGTTAAGGTCCTTGTAAGAGGAGTATTAATAATATTTCCTTTATATACGTTGACTTCCTAAGGGAAGGACCATTAAAAACATGGACTTTAATTCAATTATAGTTTCGTTAAAAAATGATAAAACTCGGGACCACCTGTTAAAAGGTTTAAAAGTGACAACATTGTAAGAAAAAATATAAAGAACATGCGCAAACACGTAATACTGACCTATAGGGAAGTAAAATTGAGAGAAAACAGCTATCCTCTCGTTAATGTAATCATGTTTTAATGTAGAGACCAAAAAGCAATGTACTCACGTTAAAATGACGAACACGGAACGAATAACAGCGACGTTTCGACCTAAGGGTCTTCTTCAGGCACAAAAACACAAAAAATACACACACAAAAAAGAAGAAAGACGATAGAACAAATGAAGAGAAGAATAACTGACAAAACAACTGCACTGCACAAACCAACAAATGACAAAGACAGTGTTCGTCATTTTAACGTGAGTACATT
>NW_027126907.1:80000-115000 GCF_037325665.1 Littorina saxatilis | reverse complement strand
AGAACTATTGAGGTAGGGGTCCAAATCAAAAGTAACGAAATTGCCTTACTTTTGTTCTTAACCAATATACATTCAACATTTAATATACATGCCAAGCGTTTCAAGGGTGCTGCCAATTGTTTCTTTCAGCATTTGTTGAACATTTATTAACACTGTTTCTACAAGTAGACCCAAATTGATTTAGTCTTAAATTCCAACACAACGGGTTTTTTCTATACTGCATTAATTTACGTTTGACAAGAAACCTGATTTAGACCACACAGATACGGTATTTGCAAAATATTTATCTCTTTTATATCATTTTTCAAAATTGTTGTTTATGAAATCGAAAATCACATAGAAAAATGTCACTATTCGATGTTCCCTCACTAATCTGGGTGTGAAGGGTTTTCTTGAAGCAGACACCGGGGCTTGCTAAACGATTGCCGCTTAAGCGGAGGGGAGTCAAGCGTGATTAAGTGCCTGGCCTGCCAATTGACACCTACCGGCGAAAACACACAATAGGCCACAAGGAAGTTTTCTTTTGTCGGAGAACAAGGAAGAGGCATGCTGGCTGTCTCTGGATCATAATTATGTAGACTATCTTTGAATATGTCCGAGTTTGTTTATGTTTGAGAAGGAGTACGCACAAGACAGACAGACAAGCAAATAACATATAGACACTAAACAATCTAAGTAGTAAATGGATTTATGCTGATCTGTATGTGAGCAGCACACGTCTTCAGATGTCTATAAAAAGATGTATGAGCAACTGCAGAACTAAAACATGCAGAATATTATGAAGCATCGATTGGAGATAACTATTGCGAGCATGACCAAAATGTGAAATCATGTTTTTGACAGTTTTGAACTGCCAAAATGAAGTGAGGAAATGGAGTTTATCTTTTAAGCATTGCAAGGGGTTCTAGAACTGTCCGAGGGGGTATTGGGAGATAAGTGTTACCATACATGGTGTACCTCAATCAACATTAGACATTCAGTGACTTTAAAACAGCCCTTACAGGCATGATCAGCGCGTTTTCCATGGATGATTGCGTTCATGTCTTTGATGAATTTGTCTCGACATTGCGCGTGTGTAACTTCACAACGAAGGGGTTAATTTGTCCAGTACTTTAAGTTTAAGAAATAATTGTTATGGTCATATTTGTTGTGCAAAAACTTCAGTTCGACTATTTTACACAGTTTTGAATGTTTATTTATTTATTTATTTATTTATTTATTTATTTATTTATTTATTTATTTATTTATTTATTTATTTATTTATTTATTTATTTATTTATTAAGGAGATTTCTATAGCGCATAACGAAAAGCACTATGCGCTTTACAATATCACTAAGTATAAGCACACGCAAACATACTCTGATTAAATAGAACTTAGTTTAGCAAGACATACTAAGAACACTAAACATTTGAGTTCATACAAAAATTGAGAACTAAATTAAATACTGGACAAGCGATTTAAATAAGCTTAAGGCCTACACCAACTGCAATGGGCTAATTCAAATACAAAAGTTTAGTTAACTATAAAAGGCAGTGCATAAAACTCCATAATCCTAAGAGGGTCAAACAAATAAGAAACATAAGACTAGATAGTGTCTGTAAAAGAAGCCGACATTTACCCTTTTCTCCAACATTATTTTGTTCCAAAACACACCTCCGAATGATTGTCGATGACTCGAAAGCTTTCCTATCTTGTGATTGCCTTGAGCCTAGCTACAACTGCTTTGTGTTTAATAACTATCATCATGTATTGAATCCCGTGCTCTTTCTTCGGCGGAGGTGGGAGGGGGGGGGGGGGTTAGATATTTTGCTGGTAGTATTTTTTTCGACCGAGTTATCTATATTCGTTGGGCAGTTTTCTTTGTCGGACAGATTTTTCACACAAATGACCAGGAAACCAGATTACGTAAGCCGTGTCAGCTGTACCCTTTGTAAAAGTCAACGTAGCTCGAGAACGGCATTGAAGTATTGGTGTTCTTTACCTTGCCCAAGAAGCAGCGCATATGAGAATACGTCACACACTCGAGTCAAGGACGTCGTAAAATGGCCCTCGGTCAAGTTTTCACCGAGAACCATTTTATGATGTCCTTAACAATTATGCTTAGAAAATGCGCGCAGGTTTCAAAGTTTTGATCCATTCGATTATCTCAACAGACATCCTTTGATTGTAAACTTGAATGCGGGCACATGATGGTTGAAAATACTTAACTTGAAAGTTTCCCGCTGTGGTAGATTTTTATGGTGGTTGTCACACAGGCAGCGACGGCTTTTCTGGTCGGACCCAGTTGTGCGTTACCTCGCTTTTGCCTTTAATGACTGACTGACTGGCTGACTTTGGGGATTAACGTCCTCTGAGGTAACTAGGATCTATTTGGGAACATTTACCGTGATACTGTAAGAGGAGCAAGAAAAGAAAAGAAAAAAGATTTAAAACAAAATAGGGGATGAGGGGGGGGGGGGGTAGATGGGGGGAGGGATGAGACCATGGAACTAGTTTTTAGAAGTTATGCAATCAAACATTTCAATCAATCAATGAGTCTTATATCGCGCATATTCCGTGGGTACAGTTCCAGGCGCTCTGCAGTGATGCCGTGTGAGATGAAATTTTATACGGCCAGTAGATTGCAGCCATTTCGGCGCATATTACCTTTCACGGCCTATTATTCCAAGTCACACGGGTATAGGTAGACAATTATTAACTGTGCCTAAGCAATTTTGCCAGGAAAGACCCTTTTGTCAATCGTGGGATCTTTAACGTGCACACCCAATGTAGTGTACACATTTAAACATTGTAGGCTCAGACCACTTCGCCGTATTTAATTTTAGACACCGTACGTTATTAGACGCGAAAGTGCAATACTTAATGATCCGCTCAAAGCACTGTTGAAGCAACAATTTGTCTTTTGGTCGCAGATAAGGACATACTCTATCAACACATGTGAATATATGTCTCAAGCATGACTAAACGCCCCGAAGGGCTCCGTCTAGTAACTCTATTTTTGATATCGTTTTTTTAAATTTCAGCAATTTGCAATGAGGTCACCCATCATAAAATAAGGTTATTAATTATTTCCATACGCCATCTAAGTGAAACGGAGGCATTTTGTATCGCTGATTTTATTTACAAACTGCTCTTGCAGCGGATCATTTGATCGGAACTAAATAAGTAAAGTGAAAATAGGTAAATAAATATATAGATGGATAAATCAGAAAACAAGATTGCAAAACATAAACACGTTCATAAAGCATGTTAGTTTCCACTATTGCCGTAAACAAGTTCTCTGCAAAAACATTGAAAGTCAAATACTGTTTTCGCCTCTGTTTCTTCTTGTTGTTGATTTTTTACATTAATTTTAGTCAAGTCTTGTAGATTTTATCTTTGAAATATTTGCTTTGTGTTTCGTAACAGAATTAACTATGGTATTGTGTTGCTTAGTACTTGATGCATGAATTGGCGTCTCGCAGAATTAAACGCCGCTGAGGAAGGCCTGGCAACAGGTCGAAAATTTGGGCTGCCACTTGAAATTCTTTGTTAGGCTTTTCTTTTCCTTGATTTTGTTGACTTCTTCTTCTTCTTCTGCGTTCGTGGGCTGAAACTCCCACGTACACTCGTGTTTTTTGCACGAGTGGAATTTTACGTGTATGACCGTTTTTACCCCGCCATTAAGGCAGCCATACGCCGCTTTCGGAGGAAGCATGCTGGATATTTTCGTGTTTCTATAACCCACCGAACTCTGACATGGATTACAGGATCTTTTCCGTGCGCACTTGGTCTTGTGCTTGCGTGTACACACGAAGGGGGATAAGCCACTAAGCAGGTCTGCACATAAGTTGACCTGGGAGATCGGAAAAATCTCCACACTTAACCCACCAGGCGGCCGCGACCGGGATTCGAACCCTCGACCTTCGGATTAAGAGGCCGACGTCTTACCACCCCGCCACAGCGCCCGTCGATTTTGTTGACATCTCTCTCTCTCTCTCTTTCTCTGTGTATGTGTGTGTGTCTCTCTCTCTCTATCTCTCTCTCTTTCTCTCTCTCTCCCCCTTTCTCTCTCTCCCCCCCCTCTCTCTCTCTCTTTCTCTCTCTCTCCCCCTCTCTCTCTCTATTTTCTCTCTCTCTCTTTCTCTCTCTCTCAGTCACTCTCTCTCTCTCTCTCTCTCTCTCTCTCTCTCTCTCTCTCTATCTTTCCCTGCCTCACAAACACAAATACACAAGCACTAACACACACAAAGCAGCAGGCCGGGATGCGGCAAATTGGGTAAGGCAGACTGGGATACGGCAAGTTGGGAGAGGCAGGATGGGATGCCGCCAACGCATCTAGCAGTGCAAATTCTACAGGGGGGGGGGGGGGGGGGGGCTATTTAGATGTTTTGCTTAAATTTTGACTTGGAGCAAAATAAATTAAAACATCTTGTTCGTTGTGCTTTTGTTTTAAATTAAAGCGTATTCCATTTCTAAATTAAATATCACTTGCCTGTTAACTCTTTATTGTTGTTGGAAGAAAAAAAAAGGCATACAACGAGACAGTTATGGTAGCCTGATTTAGACCACCCAGATACGGTATTTGCAAAATATTTATCTCTTTTATATTATTTTTCAAAATTGTTGTTTATGAAATCGAAAAATCACATCGAAAAATGTCACTATTCGATGTTCCCTCACTTAATCTGGGTGTGAAGGGCTTTCTTGAAGCAGACACCGGCGCTTGCTAAACGATTGCCGCTTAAGCGGAGGGGAGTCAAGCGTGATTAAGTGCCTGGCCTGCCAATTGACACCTACCGGCGAAAACACATAATAGGCCACAGTTTCTCTATTTTTCACATAACGTTTCACTCTTAAAGTTTTTAACAAAAGGTGGTCCTTAGTTTTAACATCTTTTTTGAAATAATATATGAATTAAAGATTATGCTTTTAATGGACACATTTTTCACACACATGACCAGGAAACCGGATTACGTAAGCCGTGTCAGCTGCAACCTTTGTAAAAGTCAACGTAACTCGAGAACGGCATTGAAGTACTTTCGGTGTTCTTTACATTGTCCAAGAAGCAACGCACATGAGCATACTTGACACACTCGGGTTGTGCTTGGTTTGGCCATAAACACTATCTAGTCAAGGACGTCGTAAAATGGCCCTCGGTCAAGTTTTCACCGAGAACCATTTTATGATGTCCTTGACTATTATGTGTTAGTCGGCTTAGAATATGCGCGCAGGTTTGAAAGTTTTGAACCATTCGATTATCTCAACAGACATCCTTTGATGTAGTGGAGTAGTGGTAGGTGTCACGAAATGGGATATAAGTCTGTGATAAAGGTGATGTTTATTATTATGAAAATGTTCGTGCCACCCACGCGCTTTTTCACGCTAGAAGCCAACAAAAAAGTTTATTTCATGTTGATTAATCACATTACTTATGAAAGTCTTATGTTTTCTCGTGCGCACGTGTGCGTGTGTGTGTGTGGGAAAATAATAATTAAACAGCTGTGCTTTCATGTTACCATTTGATCATAATTAAGCTTTAAGCCCGCGTGAGAAACAGACGATACTTCTGCACGTATGGTTTGATATCTGCCGGGAACATTTTTTATGACTTGTATAATTTGACTGATTAGGCAAAGGGATTACACGAAACCGACTCAAGCCTTGTTGAATGTCAAAGAATTCAAGCATGCCGAAGTGTCTGTACGGGCCTGAGGAAAAGCACCTTCGGTAACCGTTTCATGTCCAATCCTAAAACGTGTATGGGAATACTTTAAGCATAACATTCGGGTGGTTTTTTCCGAATAGAAAATATATAATACATCCATGCGATTTTATGGAATAACTCTGTTAAGTGTTTTTGTTATTGTTGCCAGAACAGCACGATCATATTCTGTAAGATAAAATCGGTTATTGTCAGTTTGTTTGTTTCCTTTTGTACACAGCGAAAACAAAATCGAATAGAAATTATACATCCATGCATTTTTCATGGAATAACTCCCTGAAGTGGTGTTGTTGTTGTTGTTGTTGTTGTTGTTGTTGTTGTTGTTGTTGTTGTTGTTGTTGTTGTTGTTGTTGTTGTTGCAAGAACAGCTTGATAATATTCTGTGAGATAAAATCGGTTTTTGTTAGTTTGTTTTATTTTGTACAATAAAGATATTAAACATTTTTCGCCAAGATTTCATGGTCTCGCCTAGGTGACAATGGCCGCAAGCATAAACGTTGTTTTGACCACGACTTGAATGTATGTAAATTTCTATTTGTGTCCCCAGAATAAGATTCTATTTGGGACATGAGGTGGTTGTACGCTAAGAAAAAGCTGGGTGTGTGGGGGTGGGGCCGGGAGGATGACGGGAGTGGGGCTGTACAAGTTAAAAGTTGCGTTGATAAAAGTTATAAGCGTTTGGTATTGGGCGTTGAGAATCATCCAATACAATTGACACTGGACATTTGAAGACGCAACAGTGGTCGACACGGGGAGCATCATAAACACCGCCCAATTGGATTGCATGACTTGACTGTCCTGCAGTGATGTCGTTCTCGTCGGCTATTGGTCAGTGGATTTTGAGAGCGCACGTGCCGGACAATTAAGGTGTTCATATGATTGGTTAATACACTGACACGGTTCTCACCCCTTTGAGAGGTCGTGGCCTACATAAAGTTAGTTCGTTTCGCAAATTAGCAAAAGTCCTCAAAAAAGTCGATAGTCACAGAGACTTTGTGTTCATAACAACCCAAAAACCAGAAGAAAAAGACCTGAGAGGCTACCTGGAGCTCTGCCTCACCTCTATGGTGACTGCTAGGCAGAAGCAGAGCCCCGAGGCTCTCATCAACTTATTAACGGATACCTACTGTTTTGTGACAAAAAATAAAGTGTCCGTCCCTAAACCAGACACCTATCTCATGGCCCTCAGCGCTCTCGCGGGGAGCAGAGATCTGTCGTCTGAGGAAATTCTCACAATTAAAAAATCACTGTAAGTCCCTTGTAATTCTGGACTCCCTAAATGGGGGGCAAAATAAAATAAAGCCAGCATAAATATATGATCGTCATTTGTCAACGGTATTAACTTAAACAAAGGGGACACACAGCTCGCAGGGAGCGAAGGGCATTGCCCCACCTCGCGGGCGTGTGCTTTTTTTTCTCTTTTTTTTTCCTGATGGTTTTAAACTCCTGTTTCCGGATTACACAATAAACATAAAAAAACATGATTATATAAACGAGAGGATAGCTGTTTCCTCTCTCAGTTAATACTGCTAATGTGACTCGCCTCCCCTGCGACTATTGTAGTGGCGGGGAGGTCGACGGACAACGCAGATAGATCTTTTTATCCTATTTAAAATTAACAAATGCCGCATAGCAACTCATGCGTGCGTCAATGAAATGATGTATCCAAATGTTACTACCCTATAGAAGATCAGTATTACGTTTTGCGCATGTTCTTTATATTTTTCTCACAATGTTGTCACTTTTAAACCTTCTAACAGGTGATCCTGAGTTTTATCTTTTTCTTAACGAAACTAAAATTGAATTAAAAATCCATGTTTTTAATGGTCCTTCCCCTAGGAAGTCAACGCATATAAAGGAAAAATTATCCCCGAGTATATTTCTCATTGCCCCACCCCCCTCCCTTATTCATGGAGAGCGGGGCCGGGGTCCTATCACGGTCGGGATTGCTTGGTCTTGCCCTTTTCTTTCCCTCCTTTTCTTCTTTTAGCGTATCATCAACTCATGTCCCTAAAAGGAAAATTTCCTGTGAGGACGTAAAGGACCCCCTTTTTTTTTTACAAATTAGCAATTGTCCGGTCAGACATCATATGGTGCGGGTGTTAAATCTGTCAGTTTGCAAGAGAGATAATTCGAGTTTGTGAGACTTGTTGCATACAGTGGTAAATACCTGATTTTGATGACTTTGGTGATCTTTCTCAGACGGGAGGAATAGCAGAAAGGCAAGAAAATAAAAGTGAGTGATTTTGATTCTATTGATTGTGCCTATGATTAGGTTAGATTGAATAGATTAGATTGTGCAAGCAGGATTCCACCATGGAATACATTTAATTTATATGAGGGTTAACGTTGTCTGCACCATCTCAGAAAAACTATCATATTTTCGACCTAAATCTGTGGATCTAAAAACATCATCTCGGTTATAATGTAGTATATAACAGCCTAAAGCATGTCACATTTATAGAACAAAACAAAAAAAATAATTTCGCTAGTATCGTGTACACTACATTGGGGTGTGCACGTTAAAGATCCCACGATTGACAAAAGGGTCTTTCCTGGCAAAATTGTATAGGCATATATAAAAATGTCCACTAAAATACCCGTGTGACTTGGAATAATAGGCCGTGAAAAGTAGGATATGCGCCGAAATGGCTGCGATCTGCTGGCCGATGTGAATGCGTGATGTATTGTGTAAAAAAACAAATCCATCTCACACGGAATAAATAAATCCCTGCGCCTTGAATATGTGCGCGATATAAATTGCATGCATAAAATAAAAAATGAAAAAGATAAAAAAAAATGATAAATAAATCCCTGCGCTTAGAACTGTACCCACGGAATACGCGCGATATAAGCCTCATATTGATTGATTGATTGATTGATAGTATTTTGCGTGTGATATTTTCCGAGTGTGATAAAACAAGTTAGAATGACAATAAATCGGAAAGACTTAGTTAGGGTTAGGGTGGGTGGCCGAGTGGTAACGCACTTGCGCTCGGAAGCGAGAGGTTGCGAGTTCGACCCTGGGTCAGGGCGTTAGCAATTTTCTCCCCCCTTTCCTAACCTAGGTGGTGGGTTCAAGTGCTAGTCTTTCGGATGAGACGAAAAACCGAGGTCCCTTCGTGTACACTACATTGGGGTGTGCACGTTAAAGATCCTACGATTGACAAAAGGGTCTTTCCTGGCAAAATTGTATAGGCATATATAAAAATGTCCACCAAAATACCCGTGTGACTTGGAATAATAGGCCGTGAAAAGTAGGATATGCGCCGAAATGGCTGCAATCTGCTGGCCGATGTGAATGCGTGATGTATTGTGTAAAAAAATTCCATCTCACACGGCATAAATAAATCCCTGCGCCTTGAATATGTGCGCGATATAAATTGCATAAAATAAAAATAAAATAAAAAATAAATAAATCCCTGCGCTTAGAACTGTACCCACGGAATACGCGCGATATAAGCCTCATATTGATTGATTGATTGAAAGACTTAGTTATCGTACAGTAACAACATGTCATTTAATTACTTGATTTTGGGATAGTTTCGGAGCAGTTTTGAAAAAATTAATGCATGGGTTCAGTCTCGTTTTCACGTCCAAATCGTCAGAAAACTTTCCAAAATGTAAGACAAATTCTGCAGAGCAGCTGAGCTGCTCTTCACACAACTTTTCTGTCGGTGTCTGTGTGTCTGTTTATCTTTCTCTCTATGTCTCTGTTTCTCTGTCTCTCTCTTTCTCTGGCTCTCTCTCTCTCTTTGTCTGTCTGTCTGTTTGTTTCTTTTTTGTCTCTCTTTCTGTCTGTCTGTCTGTCTGTCTGTAAAGCTGTCATAACTGTTCCTTTTATTTCTATCTCTTTCCTTGTTTTTGATTAGAATTTTGACTGTCTGCGGGATGAAAAAAAGAGCATTTTAGCATTTCTTATTCTGTTAGTGTTAAGATAAAGATCAATTCAATTCAATTTAATTCAATTCAATTCAATACAATTCTCTCTCCCTCATTCTCATTCTCATAAATCAGACTCAGTGTTTGTGTTATACTGCCTTGCTCTGCTGAGTGTGTGTGTCATACCGCTTTGCTCTGCTGAGTGTGTGTGTTTGTGTTAATTACGGTCTGTCTGTATATTCTTTTGTCTGTCCGTCTGTCACTCAAGGGTAAACCGGCACGGTTAGCCTAGTGGTAAGGCGTCCGCCCCGTGATCGGGAGGTCGTGGGTTCGAACCTCGGCCGGTGTCACGATTTCATCTTTCGCCTGTGTACATATTTCCCCCTCGATATTTACTCGAGACTTAAATGTTGTTTCCTGGTAAAATTAAGAAGGGAAATTATTTATGGACGAAAAGCATGTCAGTTTCTTGCATGTGAAGAAAATTGGTTGTGAAATTAAATAGATTTCACTCCCAAAATCGAATTCTTCGAAAACATGTACCGAGTGGTTACGTCCCTTGAGTAAGAAGGGAAACATTTTAGGATGAATCAAATTTCTAAGTTAAATAAAATAATTGGTTGGACAAATTTGGCCCCATGAATGTAAGGTACACAAGGTCGCTCATCAGTACTATCGAAGGGTGTTTTTTTTGTTCAGTGTAGAGTTTATACTAGATCAACGAGGCCGAAAATCGAAATATCAACACGGCGAAAGATAAAAACGTCACACCGGGTCATACCTAAGACTTTAAAATTGGCAATCTATAGTGGCTGATCCACATCCCATTTTGGTGCAATCCCATTTTTTGCCCCATCCCATTTTCGCGACATTTCACAAGCCAAGCGTCATTTTATAAAATTTATAATTTTGAATGATTAATGAGATGAGGATGATTATAATGATGATGCTATGGATTTCCAATTTGGATTGAGACTACGTGACAGGGCATTTTACTAACATGTCATAACAAAAGCGCGACATCCCATTTTGACACCATATCCCATTTGGCCGCCATGCCGTTTCACCGTATTCCATTTATCCCCCATCCCATTGTCGCGACATTTCACAAGCCAAGCGTCATTTTACTACTGTGTCATAACAATAGCGCGTCATCCCATTTTGACACCATCCCATTTGGCCGCCATCACATTTTTTATTTATTCTTCTTGCCAAGCCTCACTATACTACTATACTGCGTTATTCAACTAGGAAGACATTCCGTTTACGTCAAATTCCATTTTTGCCACAATCCAAAATGTCGCGAAAAAGAGATGGCGGCAAAATGGGATGACGGCAAAATGGGATGACGGCAAAACGGCATGGCGACAAAATGGAATGTGGCGCTAGTGGTTTGACACGGTGGTAAAATGACACATGGCCTATGAAATGTCGCAAAAATGGGATGGGGGCAAAATGGGATAACGGCCAAACGGGATTGCGCCAAAATGGGACGTGGAGCTAATGGTACATGACATGGTGGTAAAATGACACTTGGCCTGTAAAATGTCGCAAAAATGGGATGGGGGCGAAATGGGCTAACGACGAAACGGGATTGCGCCAAAATGGGATGTGGAGCTAATGGTACATGATATGGTGGTAAAATGACACTTGGCCTGAGAAATGTCGCCAAAATGGGATGGGGGCGAATTGGGATAACGGCGAAACAGGACTAATAGATCCCTTGACTTGGGGTAGTGCGACTCTGTCACTGCTAGCTTTCCACTCGGAGGAAGCGACCGGAATTTCCCAACGATGGGACATCCTAGTAATGAATTTTTTTTTTTTTCAATTCTTAAAATAAACAGAGTCGCGCTACCCCAAAAGTCAAGGAATTTCGTGTTTGTCCCTTGACTTTGGAGACGACAAGAAAATATCGGGCGCAAAAACGTGATTTGTAAAATTTTTCACAACATATGTCGCCTCGCGCCATGTATGTGATGAAACCATTCATATAGCTCTGCGGGAGCTCTGCACTTTTGGACGTCCCCATTTCACTGCTGTACAGCAAACATCGTCCCCAAATACCTGTTTGTTTCTAAAAAATCACGCTGGAGGTTGCATTTTATGTAATAACCTCCTGAAATGAGTTTTGACACTTTAGAATGGCATGTAAAATGACACATGGCCTATGAAATGTCGCAAAAATGGGATGGGGGCAAAATGGGATAACGGCCAAACGGGATTGCGCCAAAATGGGACGTGGAGCTAATGGTACATGACATGGTGGTAAAATGACACTTGGCCTGTAAAATGTCGCAAAAATTGGATGGGGGCGAAATGGGCTAACGGCGAAACGGGATTGCGCCAAAATGGGATGTGGAGCTAATGGTACATGATATGATGGTAAAATGACACTTGGCCTGAGAAATGTCGCCAAAATGGGATGGGGGCGAATTGGGATAACGGCGAAACAGGACTAATAGATCCCTTGACTTGGGGTAGTGCGACTCTGTCACTGCTAGCTTTCCACTCGGAGGAAGCGACCGGAATTTCCCAACGATGGGATATCCTAGTAATGAATTTTTTTTTTTTTTCAATTCTTAAAATTAACAGAGTCGGGCTACCCCAAAAGTCAAGGAATTTCGTGTTTGTCCCTTGACTTTGGAGATGACAAGAAAATATCGGGCGCAAAAACGTGATTTGTAAAATTTTTCACAACATAATTATGTCGCCTCGCGCCATGTATGTGATGAAACCATTCATATAGCTCTGCGGGAGCTCTGCACTTTTGGACGTCCCCATTTCACTGCTGTACAGCAAACATCGTCCCCAAATACCTGTTTGTTTCTAAAAAATCACGCTGGAGGTTGCATTTTATGTAATAACCTCCTGAAATGAGTTTTGACACTTTAGAATGGCATTTAACGCTCATTGAAGTTTTAACAAACTTTCTAACACCTAAAACATTCATAGCACCGATAACGTAATTGTAGCTCTGCACTTTGTGTACACATACGTCCCCATTTCACTGCTGTACAGCAAACATCGTCCCCAAATGCCTGTTTTTCTAAGAATCACGCTGGAGGTTGCATTTTATGTAATAACCTCCTGAAATGAGTTTTCACACTTTAAAATGGCATTTAACGCTCATTGAAGTTTTAAGAAACTTTCTAACACGTAAAACAAAAGAGACCCCAAATGCCTGTGTTTTGAGCAAGATGGCATTTTGATACACAGCCGACCCCAAATGACTGTAAAACCACCTATGTGTGTGTGTGTGTGTGTGTGTGTGTGTGTGTGTGTGTGTGTGTGTGTGTGTGTGTGTGTCGGTCATTAAATTTGTGTACTAACCACCTTTTTTTTTGCATTAAATATAATTCTTCTACCTGGAGCGACGTAGCAACTCACATTTTTCCAGACTCTTTGTCACCACAAGCTCACATTTTTCCACACTCTTTGCCACCACAAGCTCACATTTTTCCAGACTCTTTGCCACCACAAGCTCACATTTTTCCAGACTCTTTGCCACCACAAGCTCCCATTTTTCCAGACTCTTTGTCACCACAAGCTCACATTTTTCCAGACTCTTTGTCACCTCAAGCTCACATTTTTCCAGACTCTTTGCCACCACAAGCTCACATTTTTCCAGACTCTTTGCCACCACAAGCTCACATTTTTCCAGACTCTTTGTCACCTCAAGTTCACATTTTTCCAGACTCTTTGCCACCACAAGCTCACATTTTTCCAGACTCTTTGCCACCACAAGCTCACATTTTTCCAGACTCTTTGTCACCACAAGCTCGACGGGCGCAGTGGCGTGGTGGTAAGACGTCGGCCTCCTAATCGGGAGGTCGTGAGTTCGAATCCCGGTCGCTGCCGCCTGGTGGGTTAAGAGTGGAGATTTTTCCGATCTCCCAGGTCAACTTATGTGCAGACCTGCTTGTGACTTAACCCCCTTCGTGTGTACACGCAAGCACGAGACCAAGTGCGCACGGAAAAGATCCTGTAATCCATGTCAGAGTTCGGTGGGTTATAGAAACACAAAAATACCCAGCATGCCTCCCCCGAAATCGGCGTATGGCTGCCTGAATGGCGGGGTAAAAAAACGGTCATACACGTAAAAATCCACTCGTGCTAAAAACATGAGTGAACGTGGGAGTCTAAGCCCATGAACGAAGAAGAAGAAGAAGACCACAAGCTCACATTTTTCCAGACTCTTTGCCACCACAAGCTCACATTTTTCCAGACTCTTTGCCACCACAAGCTCACATTTTTCCAGACTCTTTGCGACCACAAGCTCACATTTTTCCAGACTCTTTGCCACCACAAGCTCACATTTTTCCAGACTCTTTGCCACCACAAGCT
Organism: Littorina saxatilis; assembly: GCF_037325665.1. Classification (NCBI taxonomy): domain Eukaryota; kingdom Metazoa; phylum Mollusca; class Gastropoda; order Littorinimorpha; family Littorinidae; genus Littorina; species Littorina saxatilis. The sequence continues at coordinate 101,065 of NW_027126907.1, read as the reverse complement.
CACATTTTTCCAGACTCTTTGCCACCACAAGCTCACATTTTCCCAGACTCTTTGCCACCACAAGCTCACATTTTCCAGAATCTTTGCCACCACAAGCTCACATTTTTCCAGACTCTTTGCCATCACAAGCTCACATTTTTCCAGACTCTTTGCCACCACAAGCTCACATTTTTCCAGACTCTCTGCCACCACAAGCTCACATTTTTCCAGACTCTTTGCCACCACAAGCTCACATTTTTCCAGACTCTTTGCCACCACAAGCTCACATTCATATTACGCCTGTCGTAAAACACAAACGACAGCGAAGGGTCGGCGGAACCAACCCTTGTACCCCGATTCAAAGCAAGGGAGCTAAGCGAGGTTCAAAGTTTTTCTTCAAGCGCTTCCCATATCAAGAGTTTACCTCCCTTCAGCCATCTCGCTGCTCACTGTCACGATCCTTCCGATGAGTATGGAGCTGTCTGGTAGTTTTCTGGGAATCACTGTAAAGAAACCCACTCACACACGCGCGCGCGTGTTCACAAACGCACACACATACATACACACACACACACACACACACACACACACACACACACACACACACACACACACACACACACCCGCGCTCGGGCACCCCCCCCTCCCCCTCACCCCCCACCCCCCCCCCCCACACACACACACTCGCACGTACACACGGACGCATACACATAAACACACACACAGGCATACGGACACGCACGCACTCACACAGATATACACAAATACGCATATACAATTACAAGCACACACACACACACACACAAACAAACACACAAACACACACACACACACACACACACACACACACACACACACACACACACACACATACACAGTCATAGTTTAAGCCGAACATGACGCCATCGAAGGCAATCATCCAAGAAATGAGAAAATAACTTGGGATTCCATTTGGAAGACTTCTAGCGCGCGTGTTTGTGTGTGTGTGTGTGTGTGTGTGTGTGTGTGTGTGTGTATGCGCGTGTATGTGTGTGTGTGTGTGTGTGTGCGTGCGTGTGTGTGTGTGTGTGTGTGTGTGTGGGGGGGGGTGCGTGTGTGTGTGTGTTAAAAAAACCTCTTACACTTTGTTCACTCTCGTTATCAGTAGACTGGGTTTAAAACTTAGCACAGGTGCATTATTGCAAACAAGGTCGAAGTATTTATTTTTCCTCGTATGGCCTTGGAAAACAGAACCATTGCACCAGCCGTGTAAACGCAGGCACTTGTAGGAACATTTGGATAATGATTAATTGATTGTTCGGCTGATTGATTGATTGTTTGATTGGTTGATTGATCTTTTGGCTGATTGAGCGGTTGAGCGATTGAGTTTGTGACTGGTTGCATTGATGGGGAAAATAACTGAAGAGAAGTCGTGCTGGAAACACAATTTGACAGAAAACAGGCATCATATGAATGAGAAAAAGTCGCACATTGACCATTTCACAATTCAAACTCCTGTTAGAAGACCTGATATGTAAAAACAAAAAACAAAACAAAACAAAAAAACTGACAAGCCTTCTGTCCTTGCGTGATATTTTGTCGTGCATTCTTTCTCATCTGACTGACTCGTAACTACACTCATGCCTGGTCCAAACGCTGTACAGTGAAACCCTGACTCGTAACTACACTCATGCCTGGTCCAAACGCTGTACAGTGGAACCTTGACTCGTAACTACACTCGTGCCTGGTCCAAACGCTGTACAGTGAAACCCTGACTCGTAACTACACTCATGCCTGGTCCAAACACTGTACAGTGAAACCCTGACTCGTAACTACACTCAAGCCTGGTCCAAACGCTGTACAGTGAAACCCTGACTCGTAACTACACTCATGCCTGGTCCAAACGCTGTACAGTGGAACCTTGACTCGTAACTACACTCATGCCTGGTCCAAACGCTGTACAGTAAATCCCTGACTCGTAACTACACTCATGCCTGGTCCAAACGCTGTACAGTGGAACCCCCCTTTTAAGACCTTAAAAAATCTAAAATAATCAGGTCTTAAAGAGGAGGGAGTCTTAAAATGGGGGTAAATTGTACAGCAGTTATGAACAGAAAACCGGCACGGTTGGCCTAGTGGTAAGGCGTCCGCCCCGTGATCGGGAGGTCGTGGGTTCGAACCCCGGCCGGGTCATACCTAAGACTTTAAAATTGGCAATCTAGTAGCTGCTCCGCCTGGCGTCTGGCATTATGGGGTTAGTGCTAGGACTGGTTGGTCCGGTGTCAGAATAATGTGACTGGGTGAGACATGAAGCCTGTGCTGCGACTTCTGTCTTGTGTGTGGCGCACGTTATATGTCAAAGCAGCACCGCCCTGATATGGCCCTTCGTGGTCGGCTGGGCGTTAAACAAACAAACAAACAAACAATTATAAGTACAAGCTGGTAGCAATCGAACATGTAGCAATAGTACAACAAAAATATGTTCAGAATATACAATGCACAGCATATCTTTGGCGTAATACTAAGTGTGGTAAATCAAAACGCGTTAAACTACTCAAACATCCAATCTGAAACCAAACAACTGTCGGCTGTTCGGGTGTTTAACCAGGTGACCCAACCCCTGCCAAGTTCAAATAACAAGAAGCCCTAAAAAATTTTGTGCATCTTTCGTCGCTAGATCAAGGTATTTAAATATTGTGACTCTTGAGGACAGGTATACAGTCACGTGTGACTGCTGTGTCCACCACTAATGGTCGAAAAGATTCGAGGCTTGGCACAAGCATCGTCCAAACACAGGTATTCGAGGGCTTATGCTGTAACATGACAACGCACCTGTGTATAGTGCCTTTGCGACAACAGATTAAATTACATATCTTTACCCAACTCACATATAGCAATTAACAAGTCAAGTCAAGTCAAGTTTTATTCCGATAAAACCCCGTGAGGGTACATGGAAAATTAAAAAACACAATAAAAACACATTTCATTCAACACCAAATAAAAGGAACTAAAACAAAAAGAAATCAGACTATGTACAGAAAAGGGAGTTGAGGGGTGAGGGAGAGCAAAAACAATACAAGAAACAATTCAACAATAATAATAATAATAAATAATAATAATAATAATAATAATAATAATAATAATAATAATAATAAAACACACAAAGTAATTACATACATTTCTTTACTATGGGAAATGGGGGGAAGGGGGAGGGGGGGGTGATGGGTGAGTTAACATAAGGACAAAGATACTATTACAAACAACACAAAACAGATAACGGAGTATAAAGCTAAAAGAGAATTAAATTTTACTCGCTTCTCAAACAGTCCATGACAAGTGTCATGAACTTTGCGAGTTTTAGCAATAAACTCTTTTTTGTAGTGGAAAAAAGCTCTCTGAATTTAACTGAATTGGGGCGGGCATAATAATAGCACCGTAACAACTGTTTTCTATAATTGGTAAAAAAAGGACATACAAAAATATAATGGAACTCGTCCCCAAGGTCACCTGATGAACATTTGTGACAGATTCTGTCTTGTCTGGGAATACTAAGAGTCCTACCTTTTTGTATAGGCAATTTATGATTCAGTGTTCTAAATTTTAAAACAGCGTTTGCTAAATTAACCGGCAGGATGGACAAGTACTTTTCAAACTCAAAATTCTCTTTATACATTCTATAATTATAATAAAACTCATTGTTATTTATTTCTGAATGCCAGGTTTGGACAAATTGGTCTTGTAGCCTATTTTTCATCAGTGCTTTGAAAGTATTAAAATAACCACCATCCGTTACATTATCGATAGTTTGATTGTGCCAAAAATCACTAAAGCCTAACTCATTTAGAACACCATGGACAGAAAGCAAAAATTTTGACTTGTATACACCAGATTCATACATTTTAAACAAAAAACGATATGTCACACAAGAAAGTTTGTCAGAACCATTTGAAAATGCAAGTTTGTACCAAAAATTCAACATACGACATTTCGCTTGAATACTTACAGGGAACTGACCTAATTCACCCAAAACCATGTTTGTTGGTGTTGATTTGCCAACTTTCAAAATCATCTTAAAAAATCGTATCTGTAATTTGTTAGCTAGATCAGACATGTAAGGGCACCATACTTCAGAACCGTAAAGTAAAATAGGGACCACAGTTTTTTCAAAGAGGTCAATTTGGACATCAAGAGGCAAAAACAGTTTTCTAGTTTTACGTAATAAAGCAAACATGGCCTTGGAGGCACGGTCATACAAATTCTTCTGTGCAACAGTAAATTTACCATTGTAGCTAAATTTAATACCCAGGTATTGAAAATCATACACAATATCAAGTTTCCGACCATTGAATGTAAATGTCGGAACTTTTCTTACTTTCCCTCTTGAGAAAATCATTACTTTTGTTTTAGTTACATTCAATTTCAAAAACCAATCTTTACAATATCTGTCCATAATATCTAGAGCAATCTGCAAGGATTCTGGCGATTCAGCAAAAATAACCGTATCGTCAGCATACAACAAAATGAACAACCCATACAGAACGTTAATATCACTGTTGTCACAGTTTACATTTTCGGATTCACGTCCTAAGGTATTTAGAGCTGACTCCCGATCAAAATAATTCTTCAGATCGTTTAAATATACGGAAAAAAGCAGGGGAGACAAGTTCTCACCTTGTCTCACACCGGCAGAACAAGAAAAAAAGTCAGACAACTTAGTGTTCCACTGTACACAGGACTTAGCTTTAGAGTACATATCTTGAACAATCGTCAACATCTTACCACGCACACCACAATTTAACAATTTCTGCCACAAAAAAGAGCGGTTAACAAGGTCAAAAGCCTTTTCATAGTCAACAAAAACACAGTACAATCTCTTCTTTTTAGACAGGAAAAAGTCTATTATAGCATTCAGGGTAAAAATATGATCAGTCACACTATGGTCGGAACGAAAACCTGCTTGTTCTTCACCAATAGTGTTATTGGCATCAAAAAAATGAGTAAGGCGGTTGTTTAACAGACAGGTGAAAGCTTTTCCAAAACAGCTCAGGATGGAAATACCTCTATAGTTATTAGGATCATCCTTACTACCCTTATTCTTGAAAAGGGGCTTAATGACACCAATAGTCCAATCTTCGGGTACTTTGCCGGATACAAGGACTAAATTAAAAAACTTAGTAATAACTGACAAGAGATCTGCTGAAACATTCTTCAAAAATTCATTTGTTATAGTGTCTAAGCCACAAGCTTTATTATTTTTTAAGTTTCTGAGAGCAATTTTAACCTCTTCCTCAGTAAACAAGTCATTTAGTAAATATGTATCTATAGAAAAGGTACTTTGATCATTTTGCTGATCTGCAGAATTAGCATCATTGTCATCTGTCTTACCAAGACGTTTAAAATGCTCAAAAAATGCATCACAGGATACTTTAGCATATGTTTCTCTCTTGTCTTGGCTACAACCATTTATTATCTTCCAAAATGCCTTAGGATCAGAAAATTTTAAACTTGATATTTTCTTCATAAATTTTGATTTGTATTTTTTAAACGATACTCTAAGCTGCTTTTTGTATGCTTTACTTGCTCTGGATAGGTTATCTTTAGAAACTCTATTCCTAAGACGTCTCGCATTATTTTTTGCGTTAAAAAATTCTCTACGACTTTTCTCACATTGGGAATCAAACCAAGGGAAGTTATCATTTTTCCTTTTTTTTAGTACAAGGTTTACCTTTTCTAGTGTTGTTCTTCAGAAGTCCAATATCCGAGGCAGCGTTTTTCATAATATCACAAATCTGAGAACAAAACTGGTCAATCTGAAGTTGCGACAATACACTGACATCATCTAGTTGTGCAGATAAAGTACAATCCAATTGTCTAATAATCTCATCTGCTTCTTTTAACTGCTCAGCAAATTTAATTTTACTGTCATCGAACCATTTCGGCCTGCCTACAAAATCAGAACTTTGTGTTTGTTCACAAGAAGAGTCACTTGCTTCCAAATTATCGTGATTTGAAAAGCCGAAGACAACAGAGATCGGGCAATGGATATCAGAATACAACTCACAGAAGTCAAGTACACAAAAATCAACAATAGTATTGATCAATGACACTGAAGCAATAACATAGTCTACCACACTACTTTCCTTGGATGTACATTTTCTGCTATTATCTGGTAGGCCTATGCGGCCGTTAATTATAAACGCGTCCATTGTTTTACAAAAATCCAACAATGCAAAGCCCATATTGTTTGTACCATTGTCATCAGACAACCGATCAGGCAACGGTGAAAAAACACAAGAATTATCGTCAACATCAACAAGATCGTCTTCGACATATTCACTGATAGAGCCAGTTCTGGCATTAAAATCGCCCAGCAGACAAAACATGTCAACATGCAAATTTACAATGTCGTTTTCAACCATGGCAAAAGAGTTCCTGTCAAAATAATCTGATCCCTCAGGAGGGAAATACACACACCCAAAAAGAACTTCATGGCCTAAGACACGTCGGTCAAGCTTAAAATATAAGACATCATTACAAAGTTCATGGTCGACAAAGCGATAGTTACAGGCAACAGCATCGTCAATGCAAGATTTTCTGTCAGAAGAATCAATAACTGTGACAAATTCAAGAAAACAGTTTTTGATGCATAACATAATTCCCCCAGATTTTCTTTTGAATTTTGAACGATTTTTATAAAACACAGTAAAACCAGGGATATTAATGCGGTCAAAATTATCCAGTTTACTTTCCGAAATTGCAACAATGTCATACTTAGTCAACAGCTCTAAGAAATCAGGACTTAAAAGTTTACTTATGATGCCACAAACATTTAGTGCAATGCAGTTTAGTTTGGAGGAGCTTTGTTTGGATGGGCCTGCATGTGTGCTCTGTGATTTTCTCTTGTTCTGTGCTGGAGCTGTGTTGCGCTGACCTACTAAACCTGTGTCTGTTGTGTTATCGGCAGTGTGTGTATCAACAAAGAATGCGTCAATAGAGCGTGCACGTGACACGGCGTGTAACTGGGTCAAGGGGTCAATGAGTGCGTCTGCTGTACAGATTTTGGTAGAAGGTGTATCATGTGAAATTGCAACATCATCATTAGCGACATCACAGTAATCATCATCAACGACATCACAATAATTACAAGTAACCTCATCACGTGAGACAGCGCCGCTACCAACAATATTATTATCAATCCTATCATCATCACGAAAAAACACATCACAAGAAGCAGGATCATTATCAACAGTGGCAGCATAATCATCACAAGAAGCTACAACACAACTGGCGTGAGGCTGTGACTGGGTCACAGGGTCAATGGAACAAACATGTGAAGCAGTACAAGTACTACTGACAAAAGGGGGTGTGTCTATACAACTGGCGTGAGGCTGTGACTGGGTCACAGGGTCAATGGAACAAACATGTGAAGCAGTACAAGTACTACTGACAAAAGGGGGTGTGTCTATACAACTGGCGTGAGGCTGTGACTGGGTCACAGGGTCAATGGAACAAACATGTGAAGCAGTACAAGTACTACTGACAAAAGGGGGGGTGTCTATACAACTGGCGTGAGGCTGTGACTGGGTCACAGGGTCAATGGAACAAACATGTGAAGCAGTACAAGTACTACTGACAAAAGGGGGTGTGTCTATACAACTGGCGTGAGGCTGTGACTGGGTCACAGGGTCAATGGAACAAACATGTGAAGCAGTACAAGTACTACTGACAAAAGGGGGTGTGTCTATACAACTGGCGTGAGGCTGTGACTGGGTCACAGGGTCAATGGAACAAACATGTGAAGCAGTACAAGTACTACTGACAAAAGGGGGTGTGTCTATGTAACTGGAGCGAGGCTGTGACTGGGTCACAGGGTCAATGGAACAAACATGTGAAGCAGTACAAGTACTACTGACAAAAGGGGGTGTGTCTATGTAACTGGAGCGAGGCTGTGACTGGGTCACAGGGTCAATGGAACAAACACGTGAAGCAGTACAAGTACTACTGACAAAAGGGGGTGTGTCTATGCAACTGGAGCGAGGTTGAGACTGGGTCACAGAGTCAATGGAACAGACACAGGGAATGTTACAAGCAGGCACCACATCACATAAATTAACATTTTCATTTTCAACCACGTGCATTGAGGCAAGGGCCTCCACTGGTGCTGTTTGCACCTCACAGTTCACAGTTTGGTTTGTGACCTTGGGGTTACTGGTAGAGCTTGAAAAGGGACAATAAAAAGGTACATAAAAAGATGAATAAAAAGAAACATAAAAACTAGACAAAAAAGTTTGATTAAAATCAGAAACAAAAAGGTCAGAGAGTGAGGGGCTGACGGAAGAACACTTCACCCCCACAGCATGCTACTCAGAGTTATCGTCATCAATGTCTGCAGTGCTCCAGTCCTCAAGACCGAGCGCGACATAGTCCACACTGTCAAAACCGACCAAGAACAGGTCGTCTGGTGTCTCAACCACCATGGGCCTTTCTGTAGGCTGTCTCTGTTTGTCATTGTCTCTTTCAGCTTCATTGTCACTTTTGTCATCATCAGCTCTGGGAGGTGCAGTCTTTGAACAGTAAATTTTACCTTCTTTCGTCCACACACGATGAAACCTCCCAGAGTTCTTCAAGAACTGCCTCAGCCTATTTCTAAGTGGAGTGAGGTCATCGAAGATGGAGACATCTTTCGCCACTGCCTTGTCCTTCAGGTTCTTGCGGGCCATCATCACCTCTCTCTTCTTCCGCCTGGAGACGAATCTGGCAAGGACGTGGCGCTGCTTACCCCTCTTCCCCGTTCTGTGGACTGCAGCCAGGTCACTGGCGTCAACACTGACACCAGTTGCTCTCAACAGCTCGAGGACTTTCTGCTCAGTATCCTCTTCACGCTCCTCTTTCAGACCCACAATACGCACCGATTCCCGCCTTGTGTATTGCTCAAGACGGTCGTTCTCGTACTTCAGGGTGAGAGTGTGTGAGCGTAGTTTGTTCACCTGTTCACTTTCACTGTGACGTAGGTTGGCTGGTTTGAGGGCATTTCGGACCACTTCCCCCACAGCTGCAGCGATGCTCTCTATCACAAGCGGCAGAATGTGTTGCAGGAGGACTGTCATCATTGGGTCGATCTTGGGGCCACTGTCAGTGTCACCACTGTTGCTGTTGCTGCTCTCACCTCCGCTACCACAACCACCAAACACATTGGCCTCCTTCAGTCTCTGGTTCAAGCGTGCCATTATCGTAGCCTGAATGTCAGGAATGTCACTGCTTTCACACTGCTTTGATGCAGGCGACTTCTGAGTAGAGCGTAAATTCATTGAGGTTCGATTATTCTTTCCCCCTTTCGGCTTCGGCATTTTGACACGGATGTCATGCGCACACACAACCAAGATGGCACTGGTCGCTCACTTGAGCAAAACACACAAAAAGCAGAAATACAAGTCCTGCAGAGGGTAACTTCGCTCAGAATGTCCGTAATTACTTGCTGTTGTCACTAGGCTACTAGCCCACACACATAATTCGGCAGAATCATCGCTAAAACACGGATTATTGTCACTTTCGGTTGGAGCGCTGATTAGGTGCGTCTTCATCGATCAGGGGAAGCAACTCAGTGGTGGTAACGCTGTACGCGTCCCCTTGGTAACAAGGGAGACCACTCTAAAAAAGAGTGACCAATCCCATAAGGCCAGACCAATAACCGGTCCGACTTCCGTATGCGTGCGCACACGCCGCCATTTGTATCATTCTCACTCAGCGTTCTAAGTGAACTGGTCGCTCTCTAAGTACGCTCCGGCTGTTTTCAGCTTTACTCCTGAGTCTTCGACTTTGGCTTCTCCCCTTGGTCGCCGCCTAAGCTTTACACCTGTACCTATGCTGTGTGGTGAGATCTTTCTGATTTTGTTGTAACTTTAGCGACGTTTTGTCGCTTGTCTGAACTTGTGAAATTTTTCTTTTGCCATGGCTGAGGCTGCGCTCATAGATAGCGCTAAGAAGAAGCTTAGTTCGAGGCAGGTACCTGATGCTACTCCTACTAAGAAAGGTTCGAAGAAGAATAAGGGTGCAGGAAATTCCGTGTCTTTATCTTCAGAGCCGTCTTCTGTTAAATATCCCGTTTTGGCAGATGTACAAGCAGCCTCCGGTCAGACTATTTTATCTTCAGACAAAGGTAGTCTTTCGGGTTTAGCCCATACTGAGTCTGGTACTCCGCTTTGCCCTGGGTTAGCACCCACTGATGTAGCTTCGTTGTTACTGACACTTAGTGCGCAGGTTTCGACTTTAGCGTCAGAATTGTCTTCTACTCGGGAGGAACTGCGTTCGCTCCCTTCCGGTGTTTCAGATGTTTTCTCTCTAGCCAAGATCCGACATTCTCCTTTTGCTACTGCTTCGACTTCCGCTCAGGCTTCAGCGACCGTGACTCGGGCTGATGTCCACGCCTCGCCGGACGGTGGGGTCGCTTGGTGTCTCTGCTGAACGCGCGCGCCAAAGGTATGTCTAAACCGCAAGTAGCTAGGTTCTCTAGCGAAAGCGGTGTGCGAGCTCAGGAGGCAGTAAAGCGCTATAGTAGCCTTGAAAGTCCCGATGAGCAGCGAAAGGATGTCGGGCTCCGACCCTCTCTTTATGAGAATTTCGGGGAGTCTCTTCGTCCTCTTCCGCCCGGCGGGCAGGAAGTAGTCGGTCAAGCTGATGCTTGGATGGACCACGGGTGTCTGTCTGAGGGTCAGCCTCCTGGGTGCGATTTCGAGCAGGAGGATGTGACTGATGAGGGTGCTGCCTCTGTGGTGGAGGACACCCAACTGAATCTGCCCGCTAGGTTGTCAGCTGCGGTAGCGCTGGCGGCCGAAACGGCGTTCAGGTACTTCCCGGAAGGGGTGGTGACGGACAAGGCTAAGCTTCCGCCACCTCTTTCGGCTTTCGATGATTTCCGGAGTGCGAAGGAGCAAAAATCTCGCTTCCGTTTCCGGGAATCGTCAACCGTTGCCTATGAAATGGCAAGCGTTCTGGGTGGGAGGCGTAAGCCGGCGGTTCCTCTGTTGTCTCAACATGGCGAGGCCCCGGATGATGTTATGTTCGGGCTGTTTCCGGTGGTCCGAAATTCAAGCTGAACCCACAGCCTGTCAATCTCATTGACTCTTTTGCTCTGCCTTCGGGTGTACTTCCGGTTACACCGGAACTCGCGGCATTGAGAGAAGACGGTTACAGTAAAGAAAGGGTGGTCCCTTACACTGAGTCTTCTCTGGCAGCCTTGGAGGAGACTGGGAGATCTTTGCTTGAACTCACTTCTGTGTCTGAGTCATTGCAAAGATCGCTGTCCAGATCTATTGCCTCATCGCTTGACCCTTTTGAGTTTCGCTTTGACGCGTCTCCGGCAGATGCCACTACTCTTCTGACTACACTGGCTAGGATAACCAGAGAGCAGATGTCGTTGTCCGCCAGGCTTTATACTCACGCTGTACACTCCAGGAGATCAGCCTTTCTGGCAGGGTCCAGGTTTAGGGACAACGCTACCATTGAGAGTTTGAAGATCTCTCCCTTTTCCGAGGGTTCGCTGTTAGGGCAATCTTCTCTTGACGCTCTCCAGAAGGAGACACAGGACGCGCGTGACGTCGCGATCGCTCGTATTGCTTTGCAGGGTTTACAAAAACCTCAGGGCAAACCGCAGACGCAGGGTCAACCTTCAGCCAAGCCTCAGACTTCCACGTCTGGCGGCGGGAAGGCCCAGAAACAATCTTTCTCCTCAAGGGGTAGGGGCCGCGGAGCTCCTTACCCTAAGAGGGGCCAATCGTTTGGTGGTTCCAGGGGGTCGGGGCGCAAGCCTCACCCCCATTGACCCCCCCCCCCCCCCCGAACAGCACATCCTGGTAGCCCCCGCGCTTGTTGTAGCGGGCGGCCCGTCCAGGGCCCTAACTTCCTGGCTGCAACTAGTGGACAGCAAGTGGGTTGCTGGGATAGTGCGTTCGGGGTTCCGGCTTCTCTGGTCAGGGCAGAAGGCTTCCCTGGTCAGGATAATCCCGCCCTGCAGGGCTCCAAAGGATCAGGAGGCACGGGATGCCGTTCAGAAGGAAGTAACCGCTCTTCTGCTCAAGGGAGCTATAGAAGAGGTCTTGGATCCACGGTCTCCGGGGTTTTACGGCAGACCTTTCGTTGTGCCGAAAGCCTCGGGGGCTTGGAGGCCTGTGCTAGATCTTTCTCCCCTGAACAAGTTTCTGCGGGTAATCAAATTTACCATGGAAACTCCAACATCAGTTCGGGAGGCTTTACGTCCGGGGGATTGGGCGACGTCGGTCGACTTAACAGACGCCTACTTTCACGTCCTCATACATGTCACAGACAGGAAGTGGCTTCGCTTCCCTTGGGGCGGCAAGGCTTACCAGTTCAGGGCTCAGCCGTTTGGCCTGTCGCTAGCCCCCTGGATTTTCACGATGGTTGTCAGGCAGCTTTGTGCTCTGTTGAGACAGGAGGGCATCCGTCTCAGAGCTTACCTAGACGATTGGCTAATCCTTCACCAGGACAGGTACCTTTGCGAAGCTCATACGCAGAGGGTCCTAAGCCAGGCTGCGCAACTGGGCTTCTCAGTCAATCTGACAAAATCGGAGTTGGAACCATCCCAGAAGTTTTCCTACTTGGGCATGGAGTTCGACACTCTTCGCTGGTCTGTCCGTCCGTCTCAGAGGCGGATCGACAAGCTTCAGAACCAGATTCGTTCTCTCTACGGAGAGAATCATGCCAGCGCACGGGTTCTGACTTCGGTTCTGGGTCAGATGGAATCCATGGCTTCTCTTATTCCGCTAGGCAGGGTTCACAAGAGGCCTTTTCAGGCCTCCCTGCAGTCAAGGTGGGATCAGACATCCCAGGACTGGAATGTTCAGATCGCACTGGGAACTTGGTTTCAGCAGACCACGAGTGTGTGGCTCCTTCCGGATTTGTTTCTAGGGGTTCCCATTGTTCGCCCACCGCCCGAGAGAGAGCTGTTTACGGACGCATCTCTGACAGGGTGGGGTGCTCATCTGGACGAGCACATGGTTTCAGGGATTTGGGATTGCACTCAGGCCTCCCTGCATATCAATGTGCTGGAGTTGGAGGCTGTTTCCTTGGCTCTTCTAGCGTTCAAGCCTTTGCGGGAGGGCAGTCATGTCCGTCTTCACACCGACAACATGTCTGTCGCGTCGTATGTGAACAAACAGGGGGGGACACGGTCTCCCAGTCTATCCGACAGCGCATGCCGCATTTTGAGGTGGTGTCACGCCCAGCACATTCTGTTGTCAGCAGTGTACTTGAAAGGCAGCCTGAACGTCCTTGCCGACACGCTGAGCAGAGGGGACAGGATTGTTCACTCGGAGTGGACTCTCTCACACCAGTCCTTGCATCGTCTTTGGTCGCAGATCGACAAGCCCATGATAGACCTCTTTGCGACGAGGTTTTCGGCGAGACTTCCTCTCTTCGTATCCCCCTTCCCGGATCCTCTGGCTTGGAAGGTGAATGCGCTGGAGATAGATTGGACAAATCTACCAGCGTACGCTTTCCCTCCTTTCTGCCTTCTGGGCAAAGTCCTCAGGAAAGTGGACTTGGAGAAACCGGCGCTGGTTCTGGTCGCTCGTCTTTGGCCAAGCCAGCACTGGTTTCCCGATCTACTGCGTCTAGCAGTTCGGCCCCCGATCCCCCTCGCCCTGAAAAGAGGAGATCTCGTGCAGCCTCGGTCAGGCGTCCAGCACGAGAATCCACAGGTCTTGAGCCTACACGCGTGGATTCTGTCCGAAGCGCTTTGCGTAGGGCGGGGGCCTCTACCTCTACACTGAAATTCGTTGGCCATGCTCATAGGAAGTCTACCTCTTCAGTTTACTCCTCCCACTGGGCAGCTTGGTCTAGGTGGTGCTCGCTTAATGGGGTTAAGCCTCTTTCACCTAGATCAATTCAAGTAGCCAACCACCTTTCTTGGTTGGCAGATCAGGGAGCTTCTCCCTCTTCTCTTAGGGTTCGGAGGTCCGCGATCTCTTCGACTCTCTCACAACTCAGACACAAGATTTCACTCGGTGGAGTGATTGCTAGCGTTATCAAGGGTGCTTCCCTTTCAGCGGCTCGTTCTAAGTCGCTTCTACCTGCGTGGGATTTATTTTTGGTCTTGCGGTATTTGGCCTCGGAGGAGTTCGAGCCTATTTTGTCAGCCAGTTTGGCTAGTTTGACGCGCAAGACCGTGTTTTTAACGCTGCTCGCTACCTCAAGGAGAGGTAGTGAGGTGCACTCTTTGTCAGGTTTAGATAAAGACATTGCGTTTGAGAAAGATGGTTCTATTTCTCTCAAGTTTATACCCGGCTTCCTCGCGAAGAACCAGAAACCTGGCCAGATTTCTCCCATCTTGCACATCCCACCCTTGAGCAAGATTTTGGCTCCTGGAGATCCCGACATTTTGAATTGTCCCGTGAGAGCTCTCAGTTGCTACCTGTCTCGAACACGGCTTCTTAGATCAGAAAGTCAAAAACTGCTTTTCATATCTCTAAACACTACTAGGTGTAAGGATATCGCAAAGGTGACTCTAACCAAATGGATCTCCACTTTGATCAAGCAAGCATTGGAGCATATCCTGCATGAGAAGAACATCAACATCTGCTGTATTCAGGAGACGCACCTGACACCCCAAAAGTCCTTCAAAGTGAGAGGCTACCAATGCCTTAGGTCCGACAGAACAGACCGAAGCAAAGGAGGAATCCTGACCCTCATCAGGAACAACATCAATGCCTGTTTGATAGAAACGCACATGGAGGACTCCGAATATCAGGTGATTCGAATCCAGACGAAGACATCAGAATTCCATCTTGTCAACTTCTACTGCCCCAATGATAGACACCTCGCCCTTGACACGATCCCCGCAAAGGCCTCCAACTTCATCGTGGTGGGTGACTTCAACAGTCATTCACAGAGTTGGGGATATGACCACCTGGATCGGAGAGGAGAAGAGGTGGAGAACTGGCAGGACGACAAAGGTCTCATCCTTTTGAACAGTCCCTTTGACTGCCCTACATTCTACTCCAGAAGATGGCACACTACATCAACTCCTGACCTAGCCTTCTGCACGGAAGACATGCACCAGCTAACCAGCAGAGAGGTCGGAGAACAGCTAGGTGGAAGTGACCATCGGCCAGTCTTTTTGACCCTGGGCATGGAGTCCTGCACTGAAGCTTCCTTCCCACGGTGGAACTACAAAAGAGCGAACTGGTTCCTCTTTAGACACCGCACCAGCGAACTCACCAAAGACATCAGAGTCGAGGGTCGAGACATCAACATGGTGGCGAAGGACTTCAACATGAGCATCCTCAGAGCAGCGCGTGAGTCCATTCCCAGGGGTGCCAGGAGAGACTATAAGCCCTACTGGAGCAATGAATTGCAGGAACTGGATGATGATCTGGCAGACGCCAGAAGGGAAGCAGAAGTCAACCCGTCACAAAACAACAACATCCGCCTCCAGGAAGCCAAAGCCAAATTTCTCAAAAAGAAGCTACAGGCAAGACGGAGAAGCTGGCAAGAGAAAACAAGCTCTCTGAACCTTGAGAAGGATGGCAGAAAGCTCTGGAGGCTCACCAAGCAGTTGAATGATGAGAACACCAGCAGAGGAAAGATCACATTAGAAGAGAACGGGAAGGTGCTAACTGGAAAGCATGCTGCCAACCAATTTGCTGAAAGCTATGCAGCTGAGAGCAACCTCCATGTTAGCCCCGAGAAACAGAGAGAAGCAAGAAGAGAGAAAAGAGAGAGACCTGCCAGACAGTCGACAGTGGACGCCATGAGTCAACCACTCACACTCCACGAGCTGCACTCAGCTCTGAAAAAGTCAAAGGCGAAGAAGTCCCCTGGCCCAGACGGCATCACCAACGAGATGCTAACCCACCTTGGTAGTGCAGCAGAGAACAAGCTACTCGAGGTCTTCAACAGCAGCTGGCAAGAAGGATCGCTACCACAACTCTGGCGAGAAGCGATCATGATCCCCATCTTAAAAAAAGGGAAGGATCCAAAGAAGGCCACCAGCTATCGCCCAATCAGCCTCACCAGCTGTGTTGTGAAGACCCTGGAGAGAATTGTGAACGAGCGCCTCAGGTGGTACCTGGAATCCAGGAACCTCCTCGCCCCTGAACAAGCTGGATTCCGACAGTTCCGCAGCACTGAAGATCAGGTCACTTACCTGGCGCAAGAAGTTGAAGATGCCTTTCAGGAACAGAAGCTGGTCTTCGTCACCTGGATAGATCTTCAGAAGGCCTTTGACAAGGTCTGGAAAGATGGACTCCTTGTAAAACTGCTGAGGAAAGGCGTGTCCAGCAACATGTACCAGTGGATTCGCTCTTACCTCTATAACCGCAGGGCAAGAGTTAACGTCGACCAGACCAAAAGCAAGAAGTTCCTCCTTCGTCATGGCGTCCCTCAGGGCGGAGTCCTCTCCCCCACACTCTTCCTTCTCTTCATCGACGATCTGGTGTCTGAGATGCCCAAGGGGATCAAAGCTGCTCTCTACGCAGACGACCTTGTGATCTGGTGCAAGGAGGAGCACGCAAGTACTGCCACCTACAGAATGCAGCAAGCGGCAGATAGGCTGAACGCATGGGCAGAAGATTGGTGCGTCTCCATCAACAAGGAGAAATCCTCCACCACCCTATTCACACTGTCGCCAAAGCAGAAAGCCGGAACCATTAGGCTTGGTGGAACTCCTCTGAGAGAGGATGAAGAAGCAACGTACCTTGGTGTCACCTTTGATAGACGGCAGACCTGGAAACCACACATTGCACAGGCAGAGACGAAGGCCCGGCGCAAGCTAGCCATACTCAGGAAGCTGGCAGGTACCACCTGGGGAGCGAACGAGAAGATACTGAAGACAGTATACCAGGGAACAATCAGACCCCACCTCGAGTACGGCTCCACAGCGTGGTCAACCTCAGCCAAGACAAACCTGCAGAGCCTTGACCGTGTGCAAAACCAGGCCCTCCGACTCATCACCGGTGCAATGAAATCCACGCCCATCAAGGAAATGGAGAAGCTTACCACCATCCAACCCCTCTGTCAGAGAAGAGAAGCCAAGACTATGGTACAGGCCAAGAAGCTCAAGTGCCTACCCGACCACCCCATGAAGCACAGACTGAGCAACCTCACCAAGAACCGGCTTAAACGGAGCAGTTTTGTACACGAGAGCAAGAGACTTTCTCGACAGTACAGGGAAGTCCTTCCACAGAACACTCTACCTCTGACTCAAGAAGAAGAGGAAACCCCCAAGGCAACAGAGAAACCAGGCATCCAGATCTGCACCAGTGTTCCACATGTTACCTCAGGAGAAGATCAGAATGACACAGCTCGACAGGCACTCACCTTAGCCCTGATCGACGAACAGTACCCAAAAGAGGCGTGGATCCATGTATACACCGATGGATCAGCAACTAACGCCGTGCTCAATGGAGGTGCAGGCATTCTCATCCAGTTCCCTGGGGGACATACAGCTACATCCAGCGTTGCCACTGGCAAACACTGCACAAACTATAAAGCAGAAGCAGAAGCTCTCATGCAGGCCGCCTCCTTCGTTCAGGACTCCGCAGACCCTTGCTACCAAGTTGTCTTCCTCTCGGACGCCCTTTCAGTCCTTCAGGCCCTAGAGAACGACAAACTCCCACAGCTGGCCAAAGCATTACAGATGGTCAGACAAACCAGAAGAGTTGTCCTCCAGTGGATACCAGCACACTGTGGGATACCAGGAAATGAAAGGGCAGATGAGCTGGCAAAAGAAGGAGCCGTGGAAGACCAACCTGAAAACAGTGTCAGCTTTAGTGAGCAGAAGACAATCATCAAGGCATTGATGAGGCCAAGGACAAACAGAGATGACTACCACACAATGTCCAGAGAGCAGCAAGTCAACCTCATCAGGCTGCGTACTGGCCACAACAGGCTCAATGCTCACATGAACCGAAAGTTCAAGCTGGCGCCATCACCAACCTGTGCCTGCGGTCAAGAGGACCAAACAGCGGAACACATCTTACAGCGATGTCCCTTACTAGATGAGGAACGAAAAGAAGTGTGGCCGTCACCAACTCCCTTGCAGACCAAACTATACGGCAGTCGACAGGAGTTGGAGAAAACGACAACATTTATCACCAGTGCTGGACTGATTGTGTAACCTCTGCGAACGCCAAGAAGAAGAAGAAGAAGATCAAGCAAGCATATGCCTGGTGGCAGCTGCAATCTGGTGACGTTAGGGCAGTCTTGCCTCTCACCTCTGCTAGGACGCATGAGGCAAGGGCCTGGGCTTCCTCCCTGGCAGTCCTCCGGTCCGGCAGACTAGCCGAAGTACTGGAAGCTGCATACTGGCGCTCCGAGGACGTCTTTGTCAATTTTTACCTCAGAGATGTCGCTTCATTGAGGCAGGACGGCAGCTCTGCGCTGCCTGCTTTGGTAGCTGCAGGTCAAGCCCTACGCGCTTAAATTTTGGTAAGTACCCACCACCTATAGTAGCAATCTGCTATATGTGAGTTGGGTAAAGATATGTAATTTAATCCAAAATTTTAGTAATAAATTTTCATTTAAATAATATACTTACCCAACTCACATCGTTTAAACCCTCCCGCCTCCCCGCTATGGTGGTATTGGGGTCTAAAAAAGTAGTGAGTTGGGCTTCGTTCGAATGATACAAATGGCGGCGTATGCGCACGCATACGGAAGTCGGACCGGTTATTGGTCTGGCCTTATGGGTATTGGTCACTCTTTTTTAGAGTGGTCTCCCTTGTTACCAAGGGGACGCGTACAGCGTTACCAGCACTGAACTAGGGCTAATTGCTATATGTGAGTTGGGTAAGTATATTAATTAAATGAAAATTTATTATTAAAATTTTGGATTTCTTGGCACCAACGGGAGCACTGCTGCTGGTTGCATCCACCCTATTTTCTTGACATCTCCACAAACACACAGAGACTCACACACACACACACACACACACACACACACACACACACACACACCACACACACGCGCGCGGGCGCACTCGCACACACGCGCGGGCGCACTCGCACACACACACACACATGCACAAAAACACACACACACACACGCGCACACACACACACACACACACACACACACACACGCGCACACACACACACACACACACGCACACACACACTCAAAAACAGGGGTCGGCCCGCTATTGCGCGGGTCCGCTATTGCGCGGGGCCGCTATTGCGCGAATCTTTAGGGTTAGGGTTAGGGTTAGGGTTAGATTCGCGCAATAGCGGCCCCGCGCAATAGCGGACCCGCGCAATAGCGGCCCAGCCCCCAAAAACAAACACACACACTCACACTCACACACTTTCACACACACAAACACACACACACACACACACACACACGCCCGCACACATATAAGAACACACACACAGGCATACTAATACGCACGCATGCACTCACACAGACATACACAAGCATGCACACACAAATACGCTTATACACTGCCCCCCCCCCTCACACACACACATTCAGGTCAGCCTATTTCAGCCACACTCACCTTTTCTTGTGGGTGATAATGGTTTCACATAACACTTGGAAAGAATCAAACACAGCATATATACATTTGAAAAACGTTTTATGAGCGGGGCCAAAAAAAATCACTCTTGTAGTAAGCACTGTTGTGCGATCTTTTGCAAACAAGGTCGAAGTACAAGTTGTATTTTTTCCTCGTATGGCCTTGACACACAGAACCATTTGCACTTGTAGGACAATTTGGATTAATCGATTAATTCATTAATTTAATGCTTGGTTGATTGATTGACTGTTTTCTTGCTTGATTGATCATTGAGGGGATGATTGTATTCTAGGAGGATAAGAAGTGAAGAGTCGTACTGAAAAGACAATTTGGCAGAAAACGGACATCATATATATTTCCACGAAGAACAGACGATTTTTTGGAAATAACTCCTTCGGGTTTGTAGGTGTTGTGGAAGAGTGACCTTTTCTCGCAAATCCTCCGTCAAACAAAGGATGGACCAATCACGAGCACCATTTTGTAATGGACTAGAGCACGTGTTTCCGGAAGACCTATCTCGCTAGTGATTGGTCCATCCATTGTTTGTCGGAGGTTATGCAAGAAAAGGTCACTCTCACACAACCCATTCAAACCTGACGGAGTTATTTTCGGAATTCATCTATTGGTAGTACAGACAAATTTGAGCGCAACGACAGTTGATTCGAAATTAGATCTGATGTTTGCCGACCTTTGGGGAGAACCAGCAGGTATGTTATCCAGAATTTAAAAAAACAAAACAAGAAAGGTAAGTTGTTGGAACGTTTGTTATTGACATAGAGAATACTACATGGCTTGCTGTGTCGTACCAGATTTACACGAGTTGTCTTTAAAAATATTGAACTGCGAGCGAAAGCGAGCTGTTCACTATTTGAAAAAGCAACGAGTGTAAATCTGGTACGACACAGCAAGCCACATGTAATATTCTGTTTATCCTACATTCTGTACTTGCGTGTATTTTACTGAAAATGTCCTGCAGTCGAGGCAGCTAAATTGAAGACGCTTGTTTTGGAACCTCGATCTCTTCCAAAGCCTCCTGCAATCTATCACACGTCAAAGCAAAGAAACGTCAATCTGAAAGTGTGGCGTTACGTGTTAGTTCTTAAGATTCATCGAGGGTAATTAGCGAGCGCAAGTTTTGTTTGTATAATGACGTTTGTCTCGGTGACTTTGGCATCATAAACAGTGGAAAAACAGGTCCCTGCCAGACTTGCTTGACATGACCTCATTTACATGATATACACACGTGTGATTTGAACGATTATTATCTCACGGGTGTCTCTCTCACGTATGTAGGATAAAAAAACAATACGTTACAATCACAGATATTTCGACCCACCGCAACACGGTGGCCTAGTGGTAAGGCGTCCGCCCAGTGTGCGGGAGGTCGTGGGTCGACTTTAAAATTGGCAATCTAGTGGCTGCTCCCGCATTATGGGTTTTGTGCAAGGACTGGTTGGTCCGGTGTCAGAATAATGTGACTGGGTGAGACATGAAGTCTGTGCTGCGACTTCTGTCTTGTGTGTGGCGCACGTTAAATGTCAAAGCAGCACCGCCCTGATATCACCCTTCGTGGTGGAC
>NW_027126907.1:37500-75000 GCF_037325665.1 Littorina saxatilis | reverse complement strand
GCTTGTAAAAAATGTAGGCCTGTCTAAAATAATTTTAAAATTATGAAATAACTCAGACATTTTTTTTTAATGATGATGATGATGATACAGATGATGTTGATGATGATGATGATGATGATGATGATGAGGAGGAGGAGGAGGAGGAGGAGGAGGAGGAAGAGGAGGAGGAGGAAGAGGAGGAGAAATGATGATGATGATGATGAGGATGATGATGATGATGATGATGATGACGACCAGGAGGAGGAGAAAGGATGATGATGATGATGATGATGATGGTGATGATGATGAGGAGGAGGATGATGAGGAGAAGGAGGAGGAGGAGGAGGAGAAGGAGGAGGAGGAGGAGGATAATGATTAAGATAAAGAATAAGAAAATGAAGAAAAAGAGTAATGCGTTACCCTTTTTGATTTCAAAACATGTCTGTGTTGCAGTACTGCTGAACCAAACGGTCAGCTTCCACGCCAGACTGGACACAGAAAAACACGATCTCCCCGCGGGGTCCACCCTCATCCTGCCCACAGTGGTCAATAACCATGGCAACGCCTACGATGGCAGCACCGGGAAGTTCTCCGCGCCGTACACAGCCACCTACTGCTTCCTGGCCACCACAGAGGACCCCAAAAGGGATCGCTATTCAGTGTTGTCTCTGGTGGTGGACGGTACAGAGGTGGATTATGTTCTAACAGATGTAGCATTATTCTCACAGTCGGCGTCTGTCCATGCTGTCGTTCACCTGACTGCAGGACAGAAGGTATGGCTGAACGTGCCGGAAACGAATAATTATAATTATTTCGGGCCCCGTGCAACCGCCTTCAGTGGTTTTCTGGTTGACCATTCGCAGTAAACTAAGGTTTTCACACAGGTTGCCGTATACAGAGGAACACCCATTTTAAGACCCCCAAACTTAATATCTTTCCCCATTTTATGACCCCCAAACTTAAGATCTCCCCCCATTTTAAGACCCCCAAACTTAAGATCTCCCCCCATTTTATGACCCCCAAACTTAAGATCTTTCCCCATTTTATGAACCCCAAACTTAAGATCTCCCCCATTTTAAGACCCCCAAACTTAAGATCTCCCCCCATTTTAAGACCCCCAAATTTAAGATCTCCCTCCATTTTAAGACCCCCAAACTTAAGATCTCCCCCATTTTATGACCCCCAAACTTAAGATCTCCCCCATTTTATGACCCCCAAACTTAAGATCTTTCCCCATTTTATGACCCTCAAACTTAAGATCTCCCCCATTTTAAGACCCCCAAACTTAAGATCTCCCCCCATTTTAAGACCCCCAAACTTAAGATCTCCCCCATTTTATGACCCCCAAACTTAAGATATTTCCCCATTTTATGACCCCCAAACTTAAGATCTCCTCCCAGTTTAAGACCCCCAAACTTAAGATCTCCCCATTTTATGACCCCCAAACTTAAGATCTCCCCCCATTTTAAGACCCCCAAACTTAAGATCTTTCCCCATTTTAAGACCCCCAAACTTAAGATCTTTCCCCATTTTAAGACCCCCAAACTTAAGATCTTTCCCCCATTTTAAGACCCCCAAACTTAAGATCTTTCCCCATTTTATGACCCCCAAACTTAAGATCTCCCCCCATTTTAAGACCCCCAAACTTAAGATCTTTCCCCATTTTATGACCCCCAAACTTAAGATCTTTCCCCATTTTAAGACCCCCAAACTTAAGATCTCCCCCCATTTTAAGACCCCCAAAGTTAAGATCTTTCCCCATTTTAAGACCCCCAAACTTAAGATCTTTCCCCATTTTAAGACCCCCAAACTTAAGATCTCCCCCATTTTATGACCCCCAAACTTAAGATCTCCCCCCATTTTATGACCCCCAAACTTAAGATCTTTCCCCATTTTAAGACCCCCAAACTTAAGATCTCCCCCCATTTTATGACCCCCCAAACTTAAGATCTCTCCCCATTTTATGACCCCCAAACTTAAGATCTTTCCCCATTTTAAGACCCCCAAACTTAAGATCTCCCCCCATTTTATGACCCCTAAATTTAAGATCTCCCCCATTTTAAGACCCCCAAACTTAAGATCTCCCCCCATTTTAAGACTCCCAAACTTAAGATCTTTCCCCATTTTATGACCCCCAAACTTAAGATCTTTCCCCATTTTAAGACCCCCAAACTTAAGATATCCCCCATTTTAAGACCCCCAAACTTAAGGTCTCCCCCATTTTATGACCCCCAAATATAAGATCTCCCCCCATTTTATGACCCCCAAACTTAAGATCTTTCCCCATTTTATGACCCCCAAACTTAAGATCTTTCCCCATTTTATGACCCCAAACTTAAGATCTTTCCCCATTTTAAGACCCCCAAACTTAAGATCTTTCCCCATTTTAAGACCCCCAAACTTAAGATATTTCCCCATTTTATGACCCCCAAACTTAAGATCTCCCCCCATTTTAAGACCCCCAAACTTAAGGTTTCCCCCATTTTATGACCCCCAAATATAAGATCTCCCCCCATTTTATGACCCCCAAACTTAAGATCTTTCCCCATTTTATGACCCCCAAACTTAAGATCTTTCCCCATTTTATGACCCCCAAACTTAAGATCTCCCCCATTTTAAGACCCCCAAACTTAAGATCTCCCCCCATTTTATGACCCCCAAATATAAGATCTCCCCCCATTTTATGACCCCAAACTTAAGATCTTTCCCCATTTTATGACCCCCAAACTTAAGATCTTTCCCCATTTTAAGACCCCCAAACTTAAGTTCTTTCCCCATTTTATGACCCCCAAACTTAAGATCTCCCATTTTATGACCCCCAAACTTAAGATCTTTCCCCCATTTTATGACCCCCAAACTTAAGATCTCCTATTTTATGACCCCCCAACTTAAGATCTCCCATTTTATGACCCCCAAACTTAAGATCTCCCCCATTTTAAGACCCCGAAACTTAAGATCTTTCTCCCCATTTTATGACCCCCAAACTTAAGATCTCCCATTTTATGACCCCCAAACTTAAGATCTCCCCCCATTTTAAGACCCCCAAACTTAAGATCTTTCCCCCCATTTTATGACCCCAAACTTAAGATCTCCCATTTTATGACCCCCAAACTTAAGATCTTTCCCCCCATTTTATGACCCCCAAACTTAAGATCTCCCATTTTATGACCCCCAAACTTAAGATCTTTCCCCCCATTTTATGACCCCCAAACTTAAGATCTCCCATTTTATGACCCCCAAACTTAAGATCTCCCATTTTATGACCCCCAAACTTAAGATCTTCCCCCATTTTAAGACCCCCAAATTTAAGATCTTCCCCTTTTTTCAAATTATCTGTTCATAACCTCTGCAAATGTACTTCCATTGTAAGACTCCCTCCTCTTTAAAGCCAGTTTTTCTCCTATTTGTCAAGGTCTTAAAGGGGGTAGAGTTGGTAGGGGGTTCCACTGTAGTTGTATCATTATGCAGCAATAAATAGGCCACCAGAGTTGCACAGAGAACGAGTATTGTCCAGGACTGTCAGAAAGTAACACGTTACCTGTAATAACTGATTGTGCACTTTTGATTCTTGATCTTGTGTAACCAATT
The DNA here is from genome assembly GCF_037325665.1 of Littorina saxatilis. Classification (NCBI taxonomy): domain Eukaryota; kingdom Metazoa; phylum Mollusca; class Gastropoda; order Littorinimorpha; family Littorinidae; genus Littorina; species Littorina saxatilis. Next base: position 71,433 of record NW_027126907.1, on the reverse strand, counting down.
TATTCCTCTTTTCTGCAATTTTTCCAAAGAGAAAAGGTGTGTTTGTGCCACAGTTTAATCGAGTCCTAGTCACTCTGCCATTCTACCGGCGCAAGCGAGTGATTAATGTGTGGTTGAAGAGTCCGTTAAAATTATTCAATTCTGCTAACACTTTACAGCATTCTATTTGGTTTGGAATAAAATCAAGTACATAGTTATGCCGTTGTTCTGCTGAGGTGATAAAAGGCAGATACTTTTGGGTTCTTTTTATGTTTTGGTAACGCTAGGAAAAGTTTCTTCCCTCGTATTGAGTAGCAGACAAACTTTTGCCCCTGTGTTCCAATGTCAAATACTGTTTGAAGTTCGGTTTTCTGAGGCAAGACAGTATTTGGAACCGCTTCATTTTCTTAAATTTCAAGGATGTGTGCATTTGCTTGCGTGTGTTCTGTTTATGAAATGAAAAATTGTTGATAATTGACAGACAAATTGCAGTCTTTTTTCGAAGTTGCTGATGTGTCAAAATCTTGAAGGGATATAACTCTTGTCTCTACACAAAGTATGATAGTTACTTGCTTTAAGTACCTTGCTCGCGCGGATGGAGTGTACAAGGTAGATTTCGTTTGAAAAAACTTTTATAATGAATCATGGTTGTTCAAGCCTGAATTGTTAGTTTAAATACGGTATGTTTATGTTGTCTGCTCCAGAGATGTGAATTTCGTACATTTGAGCAATTAGAACTTGTTAGTCGCTAAAAGTAGTACCCACAAAGTGTAGCTTCTCAACCCATGAGCTATCGAGGATTCGGGCCTGTTGGTGCGTGGTTATTTTTTTTAACAGACTGACGTTTACTTTTGGTCGTGAACGTCCATCCTGTATATATATGTTCATGAGCAAAAGTAAACGTCATTCTGTTATGAAAATTGTGAAACAAACACAGTCTTGATACAACTTTATTAGATTGTTCTTTTCTGTTTTGGAAAGGAAGATACGCTTTATTCGCAGAAAGCGTTACCAAGGCTACTCTCTTTGATAACCTGTGATTCCTCGTTTTGTTTTGATGTTGTAAAATTCAGTCAAGTATTGACTGCAAGTCTTAACGAGAGCGGAGGGTGAGGTTTGTCTCCCTAGGTGCGTGTCAGTGTAAATCGTAAAGAAGGGGAGCTTAGTGCATTTGTGTGTGACAGATTTATTTTCAATAATGTTACTCCCCCTGCTATCATATCATTTTACTCCCGAAAGGAGAGTTTTTTTCGAATAAAAATTAAATTCAACAACATGCAGTCTTCAGAACAAAAATACTATTTGGAATCTGTGTAAGTGTGTGTGTGTGTGTGTGTCTGTGTGTGTGTGTGTGTGTGTGTGTGTGTGTGTGCGTGTGTGTGTGTGTGTGACGGTGTGTGTGTGTGTGTGTGTGACGGTGTGTGTGTGTGTTTGTTTGTGTGTGTGTGTTTGTTTGTGTGTGCGTGTGTGTGTATGTGTGTGTGTGTGTGTGTGCGTGCGTGCGTGTGTGTGTGTGTGTGTGTGTGTGTGTGTGTGTGTGTGTTAAAAAAACCTCTTACACTTTGTTCACTCTCGTTATCAGTAGACTGGGTTTCAGTAAAGCTTAGCACAGGTGCATTATTGCAAACAAGGTCGAAGTACACATTGCATTTTTTCCTCGTATTGCCTTGAACAAACAGAACGATTGCACCAGCCGTGTAAACACAGGCACTTGTAGGAACATTTGGATTATTCCATTTGTTCATAGATATAATGATTAATTGATTGTTCGGCTGATTGATTGATTGTTTGATTGATCTTTTGGCTGATTGAGCGATTGAGCGATTGAGTTTGTGACTGATTGCATTGATGGGGAAAATAACTGAAGAGAAGTCGTGCTGGAAACACAATTTGACAGAAAACAGGCATCATATGAATGAGAAAAAGTCGCACATTGACCATTTCACAATTCAAACTCCTGTTAGAAGAAGACCTGATATGTAAAAACAAAAAACAAAACAAAACAAAAAAACTGACATGCCTTCTGTCCTTGCGTGATATTTTGTCGTGCATTCTTTCTTATCTGAGTGAATCGTAACTACACTCATGCCTGGTCCAAACGCTGTACAGTGGAACCTTGACTCGTAACTACACTCATGCCTGGTCCAAACGCTGTACAGTGGAACCTTGACTCGTAACTACACTCATGCCTGGTCCAAACGCTGTACAGTGGAACCTTGACTCGTAACTACACTCATGCCTGGTCCAAACGCTGTACAGTGGAACCTTGACTCGTAACTACACTCATGCCTGGTCCAAACGCTGTACAGTGGAACCCCGCCCCTTTTAAGACCTTCAAAAATCTAAAATAATCAGGTCTTAAAGAGGAGGGAGTCTTAAAATGGGGGTAAATTGTACAGCAGTTATGAACAGAAAACCGGCACGGTTGGCCTAGTGGTAAGGCGTCCGCCCCGTGATCGGGAGGTCGTGGGTTCGAACCCCGGCCGGGTCATACCTAAGACTTTAAAATTGGCAATCTAGTGGCTGCTCCGCCTGGCGTCTGGCGTCTGGCATTATGGGGTTAGTGCTAGGACTGGTTGGTCCGGTGTCAGAATAATGTGACTGGGTGAGACATGAAGCCTGTGCTGCGACTTCTGTCTTGTGTGTGGCGCACGTTATATGTCAAAGCAGCACCGCCCTGATAATTATGGCCCTTCGTGGTCGGCTGGGCGTTAAGCAAACAAACAATGAACAGAAAGTCTGACAAAACAGAGTCTTAAAGAGGAGGGAGTCTTAAACTGGTGGGTCTTAAAAGGGGGTTTCGCTGTACTCAAACTCCTGTCAGAAGAGGAACTGATATGAAAAAATACATACCTGCTCTCATCAGCTCGATACTTTGTCCTGCAGTCTTAATCATCTGACTTATCCTGGAACGCCGAAGAAGAATAATAATAATCATCTGACTGACTCGTAACTACTCTCATGGCTGAGTGATATAATATACACACCCTTGTTTAAAAAAAGAAAAGAAAACAAGTACCTAACCTGGTTACTGCCGTGTCTTCTTTTTATTGAAACACCCTTGTTAGTTCTCACTTCTGATATCATTGCAGAGAGCTGATTTGATTTCAGTTGTGGTTGTTCGGACAGACACAACTGTTTGTTGGACTGCAGTTCTTTCTATAAATGTTGATATCATACGCAGTGGTTTTTTTTAGTTCTCACTTCTGATATCACTGGAGAGAACTGATTTGATTGTGTGCTTCTTCAGACAGACACAACTACCGTAAAGTACCTTGTAAGCGCCCACCCCCCCTGTGCTCCAATTCCGACCCAAAGTAGGGGGTGGGCGCTTACTAGGTACTACACCCTATGCACGAGCAGTTTTCAGTAAGAAATGTGATCTTTGATCACTTCGTAATCATATCTTCTTTCTTTTTACATTTAGTCAAGTTTTGACTAAATGTTTTAACATAGAGGGGGAATCAAAACGAGGGTCGTGGTGTATGTGTGTGTGTGTGTGTGTGTGTGTGTGTGTGTGTGTGTGTGTGTGTGTGTGTGTCTGTCTGTCTGTCTGTCTGTGCGTGTGTGTGTGTAGAGCGATTCAGACTAAACTACTGGACCGATCTTTATGAAATTTGACATGAGAGTTCCTGGGAATGATATCCCCGGACGTTTTTTTCATTTTTTCGATAAATGTCTTTGATGACGTCATATCCGGCCTTTTGTAAAAGTTGAGGCGGCACTGTCACACCCTCATTTTTCAATCAAATTGATTGAAATTTTGGCAAAGCATTCTTCGACGAAGGCCGGGGTTTGGTATTGCATTTCAACTTGGTGGCTTAAAAACTAATGAGTGAGTTTGGTCATTAAAAATCGGAAACTTGTAATTAAAATTATTTTTTTATTAAACGATCCAAACGATTCATCTTATTCTTCGCCATTTTCGAATTCCAAAAACATATAAATATGTTATATTTGGATTAAAAACAAGCTCTGAAAATTAAAAATATAAAAATTATGATCAAAATTAAATTTCCGAAATCGATTTAAAAACAATTTCGTCTTATTCCTTGTCGGTTCCTGATTCCAAAAACATATAGATATGATATGTTTGGATTAAAAACACGCTCAGAAAGTTAAAACGAAGAGAGGTACAGTAACTACACTCAGTACAGTAAAGCGTGCTGTGCAGCACAGCGAAACCACTATGTGCGCTGAACAGGCTCGTCAGTTTCACTCCGTTTTGCACAAGCGGCGGACTACGGTCATTGTGAAAAAATGCAGTGCGTTCAGTTTCATTCTGTGAGTTCGATTGAGCTTGACTAAATGTTGTATTTTCGCCTTTACGCGACTTGTTTCATCTTCCATTGTTTTTCTTGTTCGCATTGTCATTAGAAGAGCTTGGGGAGACAAATGTCGTCGCATCCTTTTCTTGTCTGCAGAGGTACCGCTGTCGGCCGCACTGTGTCTCTGTTTCCCTTGAACATGGGGTACGTCTTCTGGATATGGGCAGCAGTCTATTTTACTTGGCCAAAGACTGTTTTCGGCAGAGAGAGAGAGAGAGAGAGAGAGAGAGAGAGAGAGAGAGAGAGAGAGAGAGAGAGAGAGAGAGAGAGAGAGAGAGAGAGAGAGAGAGAGAGAGAGAGAGAGAGAAATCAGAGAGATAGAGAGATCACAGAGAGAGAGAGAGAGAGAAAAATCAGAGAGAGAGATCACAGAGAGAGAGAGAGAGAGATCAGAGAGAGAGAGAGAGAGAGAGAGAGAGATAAATCAGAGAGAGAGAGAGATCAGAGAAAGAGAGAGATAGATAAATCAGAGAGAGATCAGAGAGAGAGAGAGAGAGAGAGAGAGAGAGAGAGAGAAAGAGTGAGAGAGAGAGCGAGAGGAGGGGGAGTATTGTGTGTGTGTGTGTGTGTGTGTGAGTGTGTGTGTGTGTGTGAGTGTGTGTGTGTGTGTGTGTGTGTGTGTGTGTGTGAGTGTGTGTGTGTGTGTGTATGTGTGTGTGTGTGTGTGTGTGCATGTGTGTGTGTGTGTGTGTGTGTGTGTGTGTGTGTGTGTGTGTGTGTGTGTGTGTGTGTAACGTGCACTATGAATGTGTTGCTCTCAATGCATAAAAAAAAGAATTTGTTTTGCTTTTATGATTTAATAATAAATGTTCACAACTGCAGAGTAAGTTTAAAACAACCATTCAATATTGTATAGAATGAACATTTGCTAAAAGGAAAAAAACAGCATTGGTGATTTTGGTTAAACAAATGTAACTTTCCACACAAAAAAACACTCAAGATTCTTTGCTATCTGCTGTAGATCAGTTCAATGGATACAATTAGATGTTTACAATCAGTCCGAAGTGATCTGTCACACTGGTCCAGATGAATTCAAACATGTCAATCGCAGTAAACTGAACTTATTCAACCAAAGAAGAACATCTTGACCTACAATGCATTTTAAAAACGCTCTCTTGTCTAGAGACTGATGAAATGTCCCCAAACAAACAAGTGTGTTCATTCATTGTCGTTGAATTCCTCAGTCGACTTCTTCCTCCCCTTCAGACTGAGAAGCACCACTCTGTTCTTGTCCCCCTGAGTCGCTGTCGCTGGACATGTCTGCGCCGTTTGCTGGCAGGAAGGCTGCAATGTCGTCTGGAAACCATTCCAGTGTCTGGTCATCTTCAGACCCACCCAAGGCGTTGGAGATGGCGCATCTCAGGAAAGCTTTCGTGACAGCGTCAGGGTTCACCCGTTCCCAGGCGTGTCCTACCCAGTTGATGACGTCTTGTCTCGTCGGCTGCGTGAGGTTACCAGCGACAGTTGGGGGCCTGGGCTGCGTCATCCACTCCACCCAACAGTCTCGAACGCCATCCATAAAAGACTTGGCTTGGCAAGCGCAGTGCAGCCGCCAGGGACAAAGACGAGGTCCACGTTACGCTCAGTCAAAGCAGCCCTCACCTCGGCTGTCCTGTGTGCAGTGTAGCTATCCAGAACAAGGAGGCGACGAGTGTCGGAGGGACCCAGGATCCGCTGTATCCAGGTCATCCAGCCATTTATTGTCGCACTTCCACGTACATTGTCTGGCACTTGCAGTTGCAGTCTCACTCGTTGTGGGATCTCTCCAGTTCGTTCCTTCAGGAGCACAAGGGCCGGGAACTTTGTTCCGTCGGCAGCAACGAATAGGGCAACAGTGAAGCCACGTTTCTCAGCTCTTGTTGTCTTCGTTCTCACATGCTTCTCACCCTTCCTGTTGTTAGTTCGGCCCGGTACCATGTCAAACCTGACCATGGTTTGGTCCATGTTTAGAATGTCATTCAAGGGGTACGCGTGACGGTGTCTCAGTCTCACGATATTCACACGAAACTCAAACAGTTGCTCCCGGAAGTCTGCTGGAACTTTCTGGTTGGTATTGGTACCTCGCCGAGTGGAGACAGCATGCCTTTGTTTCCAACGCTTCAGCCACATAGGTGATGCGACAAATTCGTCTATGTCCAGTCCACCAGCCAGTTCTAAGGCTCCTCTTTGCACATCTTTGTTGCGGACGACACGCCCTTCCGCCCGCTCTTGATCAAGATATTCTAACACACCTTCATCTACCTCTTCTGATCTGACGTCTCGACCGCCATGTAACTTTCGCTTCTTCTTTTCCTTTCCGGCCTGGTGACGTAACAGGGTATCGCGATTCTCTCGCCATTCTCGTATCCTTTTTCTATCTACCCCAAACTCACTTGCTGTTTGCGACACATTTCCATTGGCGTTATTATCCAAATAGTCAAGAGCTGACAGCTTAAATGCAACGGTGTACGATTTGATCCGCGGCATCTTGTAATCATTGACTTGCAGGCGTTTAGATCCAAGGCGTGCAGACACACGTGATAGGGTTTGCAAGAAAGGGAAATCATTCACAAAACTAGCAGATCAAGTGCGGAATTTTTATTTCCCCTGATTTCAATGGTGTAAAGTGGGGGGTGGGCGCTTACAAGGTACTATACCCTATGCACGGTTTTGGACTAAAAGTGGGGGGTGGGCGCTTACTTGATACTGGGCGCTTACAAGGTACTTTACGGTAATTGTTGTAGTTCTTTCTATAATTGTTGATATCATACGCAGTGTTTTTTAGTTCTCACTTCTGACATTGCTGCGGTGAACTGATTTGATTGTTATGGTTGTTCGGAACGACACAGCAATTTGTTGTATTGCAGTTCTTTCCACGCAGTGTTTTTTAGTTCTCACCTCTGATATCCCTGCAGTGAACTGATTTGATTCTGTGCTTGTTCAGAACGACACGACTGTTTGTTGTACTTGTCAGCATGTCGAAAACAATGGTAGCAGGATTTGTGCTGGCTGTGCTGTCTATGGGTAAGAATGAAAACACTATTTTATTTTATTTATTTACTTTACCTCATAATCCCAATGATGGGAAATTCGGGTTGCAGGCCTCCTCCCAGTGGAAAGCTAGCAGCAACACCAGTCGCGCTACCCAAGTGTGTGCGTGTTTTCATGTTTTTAACCGCTTGCCTCCGTTTCTGTAATGAACCGCTCATGGAGCGTCGTTGTTCCGAAAAAAATCTTCCAAATCTCAACAAAACAATTGAATGCTGGGTTGGGAAATCCTTTCTTGAAGTGTCGTCAGCGCCTTTCGGCGATTTGTTAATGCCTTTTGGAGCTGGACTAGAAACATGTCGGTCACACTTGAAACTCGTTATTCTTGCACTTTATTAGTTTTAGATATGGTTTTGAATGATAATAATAATAATAATAATGCAAACTTTTATAGCGCTATTCTAGAAAAATGTCTACTCTTAGCGCTTTACAATACATACATCGACCAAGCATACTATACACGCACAGGCAAAGAAACCGACCAAACATAACCAACAAACTATACATGCACAGGCAAAGAAAGCGACCAAACATACAATACACGCACAGGCAAGATAACGACCAAACATAAACAAACATACTATGACCAACATACTATACGCGCGCAGGCAAAGAGAACAATCAGCACATGTAATAATTACTGACAACTAATAATGCAGGCATACAATGACAGTCCAATACACAGCCTAAGCACAAGAACCACAGTAGGCTTCTATATAAAAACGTGTCAACGGTACTATTTACACACACTCACACAGTGCTGACACAAAGCGCAGAAAATATATATACACGTTATTTTAGGCGCTAGGTAGGGGGTGAGGTGGGGCGGGATGGGGTGGGTGGGGAGATGCTGGGGGGGGGGGGGGGGGAAATCACTTGCGCTGAAAGAGGTGTGTTTTGAGATTTGTCTTGAATGTAGTGAGAGAATCTGTGTGTCTGAGAGGCAGTGGTAATCTATTCCAGGTCACAGGGGCTTGATAGGCGAAGGACCTCTCGCCACATGTTTTTGTTTGCACTGTGGGGAGTCGGAAGAGTCGAGTGTCGGCGGCGGAGCGAAGCTGACGAGAGGGGGTGTAGAGATTGAGGAGTTCTGACAAGTATTCTGGGGCAGAACCAGAAACGACGGCAAAAGAAAGAGAGGAGAGTTTGTATTCGATCCTTTTAGTGATTGGCAGCCAGTGTAGAGAGTGAAGAAGGGGTGTGGCGTGTTCATACTTGGAAGATTTGAAGACCAGGCGGGCAGCGTTATTTTGGATCCTTTGAAGTCTATCTAAAAGGTACTTAGGGAGACCGGCCAGAAGAGAATTGCAATAATCTATCTTTGAGAGGACTAAAGAACACACTAACGTTTTGGTTGCATCAGCGGTGAGGTAGTGACGGACTGAACTAATCTTGCGCAGCTCTAGATAGGCGGACTTGCAGATGTTAGAGATGTGTTTTTGGAAAGAGAGAGTTGGATCGAGAGTGACGCCAAGGCTGCGGACAGACGGAGAGAAAGAGATAGGTAGTTCGTTGACAGTGAGAGAGGCAGGAAGAGAAGGGTGATTGAGAAATTTCTTGGGACAGGCCAGCATAACTTCGGTTTTGTCACTATTTAACTGGAGTTTGTTTAAAGACATCCAATCACTGAGGTCCGCAATGCAATCCTGTGTCCGAGATACCAGATCGTCAACTTCAGCAAGGGGGGCAGACTGATGAAGCTGTGTATCATCAGCGAAACTCTCGTGCGACAACGCATGGCGACTGATAACATCGGACACAGGGGAGGCATATAGAACGAAAAGTATGGGGCCAAGCACGGACCCTTGCGGGACACCGTATTGGAGAGCTGAAGGTTGAGATTTGATGCCGTTGACACAAACGGTCTGCGTCCGGTTAGTAAGGTACGAACGAACCCAGGACAGGGCCAGATCATGAACACCAAAGGAGTGCTGAAGATGATGTATTGAAGATCGAATTTATCAACGGGTTGCATAATTGTCGAGTACTTCTGAACGATTTCCCACAATTACCCATTCTATTTTTTAGTAACATTGGCTTTTGGGGGAGATCCCAATGGGCAAATGTATCACCGCGCGTCGACTGGATGTAACGGTGGTAGGCTAGCTACTTCTAGTTTAATGCACTTCTTGCTTCAGCTTATGCATGACACTTCCATAAACTGACACTTTTGAAGATCAATTGGTCTGAATTTTGTGCAAAAAATCTTCCAAATTCCGGGATCGACTTAACAGAACGATGTTGGACATTGAGCGGTAGAAATATTAACCTGATTTAACACCCTTTTTATGGTGTGTGTGTGTGGGGGGGGGGGGTGGGAGTGGGTGGGGGTGGGGTGGGGGAGGTGGTCACCGTGTAACTGCTTTTTGTTGTTGTTTTGTTTAGTTTAAAGTTTAGTTTGTTTCACAAACACGTACGACATCGTGATTGTTTTTTTCGCAGGTGCAGACTGCTTCCAGTGGTCCCCTGGCCTTCAGGACAACGCCGTGGTCTACGCATGCGCGAGAGGCACGCTTTCACTTCCGTGGAACCTGACCCTGTCGGGAGGAGACAGCGTAATGGACATCCAGTGGTTTTACTCGGGAAGATCGGAGGCGGAATTGATTGCAACAGAAGTACGTGGACACTTTTTAACATTGCCAGCGTTTTCAGGCCGCGTCCGAAAGATCGGCAATGCTGGTATAGAGATGGACGGCGTAGAAGCCATTGCAAGGGGAAACTACTCTGTGGAAGTTGTCGGGCAATCTGCAGCGGGTGCTGTGACTACGCTTCGTAGATCTGTTTTCGTCTTCATCTTGGGTTGGTGTCTTCCCTTCTGACATGCTCACGCCTAGTGTCTTTCTATTCCACACAATGACGCATACACAGATACACGCATGCACACACACAAACACATACATGCACACGCACGCACGCACGCATACACGCACGTACACACACATTCGGAGTTTATACGCACACACATACACACACTACACACACACACACACACACACACACACACACACACACACACACACACACACACACACAAACACGCACACACACACGCACGCACGCACGCACGCAAGCACGCACACACACACACACACACACGCACGTACACACACACGCACGCACGCACACACACACACACACACACACATACACACACTACACACACTCTTTACCCCCCTCCTGTCCTCTGATTTTTGTTGGTTTTTGAAAGTCTTTATTTCCCTGTGTGATTCACTCAGACTGGCTGCAGACAACAGATGAGCACTTACACGTAACACAGCAGCCTGTGGCGGAGTACAACTCAACTCAACAGTACCAGGTGGTTCTACGATGTGGCACCTTTACACACCCAACACGCCCTCCCTTTGAAGTGACCTGGGAGGTGGGTATAATATTAGTCCCATACCGTCTCGCCTTGAAGTGTAAATATGGAATATTGGAAACAAACTTTGTATGTGTTTAAAATAAATGTGAGGCTGTGTACGGTGTGTCGAAAACACGCGGGGACACGCGGGGACACGCGGGGACACGCGGGGACACACGGGGACGGTGAACTAGCACGCCGGGACGTTATCTAATAACATTCTGACTATCCTTTATGTATTTAAAAAAAAAGGGTTTTTTTTGTTTTTTTCTTACTTATGTAATTTTTTGTTGTTGTTGTCAGAATGTTATAAAATAACGTCCCCGCGTGCTATTTAACCGTCCCCGCGTGTCCCCGCGTGCAGTTAAACTTTCCCCGCGTGTCCCCGCGTGTTTTAGACACCGGGTGTGTCTAAACCACGCGGGGACACGCGGGGATAGTTAAACAGCACGCGGGGACGGTGAACTAGCACGCGGGGACGTTATATAATAACATTCGGACTATCCTTTATGTATTTAAAAAAAAAATAATATATATTATTTTTTACTTATTTAATTTTTTCTCTTTTAATTTTTTGTGACTATGCTTTATTTATTTTTTCTTCACTAATACACTACAGAGCAAATTTATGAGTGTGGTAGTGGAAACAAGTAAGAGGTACAGCTGTATTCCCGACAACTTGTCGAATAAGGAATTATATTGAAAGATATATGTGAAAGTGTGAGACCACAGCCGATCAAAAGTCCGTCTGCTACGAACAGCTTCGAAAGTTTTCGGGGTCGATTATTTTTTAAACGCTATTGCAAAAAAACTGTGACATGCATCTTCATATCGGATAACTTGCTCGATAAGGCCTTCTATTAAAAGATATTTTAGAAATAGTGTGAGAGCGATATTTGCCGGACGTTGTAGCCTCTCAGTGCGGACTCTTAGAGTCCGACTACTGTGACTGAAAACGAGGCAAAAATGAAAATTAGTAATTAACAGTAGTTTTGACACTGGTAAGCCGTCATAATATTATCTTTATCTTCACTGCGCTGGCTGCAAAATTCCTCCAGCGGGAGATGTTTTTAGACAGACCAGGCACTGGTTTTCCCTTGACTTTCTTTCTTTCTTTCTTTGGTGTTTAACGTCGTTTTCAACCATTCAAGGTTATATCGCGACGGTTTCCCTTGACTGCGTAGGTCGGTTAGTTTGCCAAGAACCCTCCCGAACCGAACGAAAATGTAGGCGGCTTACTGTCCTCAGGTCTAAGTGCCTATGTTGGCCATAAGTTGGTTTATACGATGGGGGGAGAAAAAACACGCGAAAAAACTAAGCTAACGAGAGCTGGTTAAAAAACGGGAAGATGACGGGAGTGGGGGGTAAGTTGAAAGATCAGAAGTTTAAAAGTTACCGTTAAGACTTGATCAAATTAAATGCCATGTATCACCTTAGTATCAGTGGGGTCCACATACGTATTATGGGGGAATGGGACGATAATATCGACTATATATTTATTTCATCAAAACGAAGTTTAAAAGTGTTTAAAACAGATGAAAACAGCACTCAAATATCGAGAAACATTGATTTCTCTTAAAATTATTTACACTATGCTTAACTGCTGGCCTGTCTACAAAGAACACAAAGACAACACAACACTTATTCATTCACACACACACACACACACACACACACACACACACACACACACACACACACACACACACACACACACACACACACACACACACACACACACACACACATAAGTTAAAACACCAGGGGGGGGGGGAATTCATTATGAACTTCGAGATACATTGATTAAAAAATGCTCACCATACGATCGGAAGATGTCATATCATTGTTTTGGCTTAATTAGTGCGTCAGGCAGTTATATCGCGAGCGCGCCAGGCGGTAGCGTGGGCGATACCCACTCGCCGGCACTGCGACCAATCCACGCGGCCATTCAAAAACGGCGGCCTCCCGAACCTCAAAAACCAACGAATAGCAACAGCTTACCTTTCATGACTATCCCCGACGTCACTGCTAAATAACCAATGAAAACGTCGCTCTTGAGACTACACACAAAAATGGGGAGGGAAGTGGAGAGTTTTAAGGCTGCTATCAGACTCCTTACAAGCACAGTCAAACTCTCTAAACGACAGGCACTCGTCACGAGCGGGTCGGGATCAAAGTGGGCGGGGCCTGTGCCACTACAAGAAAAGACGACCGTCCATCACAAGTGACATCCAAGACGTAGGCCCCGCCCACCTCGTGACGAGTGCCTGTGCTCTCAACAATACACACAAGAAAAGTATTATAGAAATATGTACGGACTCCATCATATTGCATGTGTTCCAGAGTATTTGAAACGGCGGCATAATTGTTTATACAGTGGTACCTGTGGTTAAAGGATACGATTTGGATCAGCCATTGGCTGTAAGATTGTGATTCGTTTGACCAATTAGATACAATTCTGTTCTGGACATTGTGATTAGTTGTATTGACGTTAGTATGTGCTGTTTTTGAGTGCAGTATGCCCCATTCATTATAGATAATTTAAGTTTAAATTTAATTAAGAAGTTATAGCGATTGTTATTGGTATATGCAATTGTGATGTATACTTATGAACTCTCTCTCTCTCTCTCTCTCTCTCTCTCTCTCTCTCTCTCTCTCTTTCTCTCTCTCTCTCTTTCTCTCTCTCTTTCTCTCTCGCTTACTCTCTCTCTCTCTCTCCCTCTCCCTCCCTGTGAATGAATGCAAATGAGCTAATATGCTGTCATACAGGAATCAAACACAACTCCAAATGTAGGTTCCCTCCACTGTATTAATCAGCTATGACAACATACACACAAATACACACAATCATGAACATAAATGTTAGGTACTCAAAAATCCAGTACTAACAGTTTTGGTAGGCAAAAAACACTCGAGATGACAATCTCATACACAATTGCAATGACAAAACTCTCTACCCTTCACTGAGGTATAAAACTACAAAAACAGTCCGTGAACTCACAGGCACACGATATCTAGTTTACAGTTATCTACTCACGGCTCATGTGTAGTCAACAACAAGTCGCGTAAGGCGAAAATACAACATTTAGTCAAGCTGTCGAACTCACAGAATGAAACTGAACGCAATGCAATTTTTCAGCAAGACCGTATACTCGTAGCATCGTCAGTCCACCGCTCGTGACAAAGGCAGTGAAATTGACAAGAAGAGCGGGGTAGTAGTTGCGCTGAGAAGGATAGCACGCTTTTCTGTACCTCTCTTCGTTTTAACTTTCTGAGCGTGTTTTTAATCCAAACATATCATATCTATATGTTTTTGGAATCAGGAACCGACAAGAAATAAGATGAAAGTGTTTTTAAATCGATTTCGGAAATTTGATTTTGATAATAATTTTTATATTTTTAATTTTCAGACCTTGTTTTTAATCCAAATATAACATATTTATATGTTTTTGGAATCAGAAAATGATGAAGAATAAGATGAACGTAAATTTGGATCGTTTTATAAAAAAATAATTTTAATTACAATTTTCAGATTTTTAATGACCAAAGTCATTCATTAATTTTTAAGCCACCAAGCTGAAATGCAATACCGAAGTCCGGCCTTCGTCGAAGATTGCTTGGCCAAAATTTCAATCAATTTGATTGAAAAATGAAGGTGTGACAGTGCCGCCTCAACTTTTACAAAAATCCGGATATGACGTCATCAAAGACATTTATCGAAAAAATGAAAAAAACGTCCGGGGATATCATACCCAGAAACTCTCATGTCAAATTTCATAAAGATCGGTCCAGTAGTTTACTCTCAATCGCTCTACACACACACACACACACACACACACATACACCACGACCCTCGTCTCGATTCCCCCCTCTACGTTAAAACATTTAGTCAAGTTTGACTAAATGTAAAAACCAGTTATAGTTCCTACTACGGCAGACTTAAAACACCGTCTGCTCTGTCTACTAAATATTCCTTATCTCTTAAGTAATTAAGATATTGTAGACATATTTTAATTCTGGTCATACGCAGAATTACACAGCGTCTATTGCTGTTCACTAGGAAATGTATTTTACTACTAATTCCTGCTACTGGTGACCTCGGTCTACTCAGTTTCTACCGCCCTGTGACCACTATGGTCCAACTCTACGGACAAAAATAACCGTGCACTAGCTTCTAGAAATCCCGTCGAATCTCAGCTATGCGAGTCTAAAGGCGTAATATTCCGGCGGCTTCTCAGATCCTTCATTCTGTCATCTTGTCGCTACCTTCCTTTACGACCGGTTACACGACGCACTGCACAACATAAATAGCGGACATCTTGTCTTAGATATCTGTCTGCTATGTTTAAAGTTACAGTGTTAGTCGATTCAACTTATGCGATAAACATTAACGGTATTCAAATGCTTATTCCATTTACCTGTTAAGTGCTCTACTCGGGCTTCCTTTCTCCCGGTCGATTCCTGTGACAACCCCTCCCTGTCGCTGGACAGTGGTTAAGTGTAACTATATCTTCGTTGCGATGTACAAAGTCAACTCTCTCGGTCAGTGAGCTGAATTCACAGTACGTGCACCACACTTCGCTATGTCACGCTACTATCTCTGGTTAGCGCTCTAAAAGCGTGGAGGCTATCACTATCAACTTTGCCTGTTAATGTTATTCGTGATTTCCTTCACACTCTCTCTTTCCCTTTTATATTCTTTGTCCATTCTATTGTTGTGTTCGGCAGACAGTCAAATACTTACACATTATGCAAAACCAGTCAGTCATTTTAACACAAAATGTCACCCACATTTAGAAGGGAAGAAAACCACAACACACACACTCACATACACGCACATACACGCACATACACACACACAACACACACACACACACACACAAACATATGATTCATGCACGCAAAACACACACTCACACACTCATACACATATCATCCAAGCACACACTCACACGCACATAGACACCCCACTCCCTTACACCACACACACACACACACACATACACACACATACATACACATACACACACTCACACACATACATACACACACACACACACACACACACACACACACACACACATACACACACATACATACACATACACACACTCACACGCGCGAGAGAAAAAAGGTCGAAATGAGGGGATGACGTCATTAACGTAAAAACATCGTGACGTCGTCTAAGTGCGCGAACATAACAGCAGTAGTCTCGGAAATTCTACCCCAAGAAAGCAGCACTGGGTGGCGTTGAATCAAAAATCGAAGATCCCACCAATCACTGTATATCAGTTAGTAGGCCTATGTTCCCAATTTGTGGTGAACTTCCATCCGGTCTGAGCACAAAGATTCCGTCTTTATCATGTATTATGGACATGAACATTTCTCAAGTCGATCTTATTATGCGTTCTTGGGATATCAGACGAGGAACCAAATCGAACCAAAAAAGCTGTAATGCTGCGTCGCCCAAAACAAATAACGGTTTTGGGTGTGACGAAAAAAAGAACAGGGCCGGAGCGCTATGTAAATTATGAGCAGTTCTTCCAAACCCATTAAAAAAATATGACACTACCCAACAAACATTATGCATGCGTGAAAGTGTGCGTATCGTATGCGTGAAACGCATGCGATACGCATACGATTATGTAACTTTTTTTTCGTGCGATACGCATGCGTTTTTTGCTCGGATATCGAGCGTGACACGCATCTCTACCGCAGGTGTCCCGCATGCGTATCGCATATGCGTATTCCATGCGTATTCCGGATTGTTTATGCTCTTTATAAAGCAGGTTTTTAGCTGCTCATATTTTCAGGCACTCCGACAACAACACTCACTCAAACATACAACCATGCAAGCTGAAACTCAAAAACAAATTGTTTCATCAAAATATTATGTTATTCAACAATTTTCAATTTTTATAAACATTCACAATCTTAGTGAAAATGCGTAATTAATTTTAGATACACATACTTAGTTACAACTAAAATTATGAATCATATTCTACCTAGGCTTTACATTTTGAACTTCATGGCATTTTGACACATTTAACATTTTTGATTAGGACAAATATAATAAGAAACCCTTTGCGTATCAAAGAAATAGTCACATTTGTTTTAAAATACAAAATCATGTTATGCTGATCAATTAGTGATAATTATCAATACTCAAAATACAATTTGTATTCACAATGCTGCGACTTTTCGGCTATCTCTGAATATATATGCAGTGAAAGGCAATGTGTTTTGTAAGGACTCCCAGTGCCGTGCTGACGTCCTCGGTGATCCATCACCAGGCATAAACAAGTGATGCGCCTTCCCTTCCTTCAAAAGATGAGACTCGATCTGCTTGGCTGCATTTGCTACCTCTCCCCTGCAGCCCAGGTGTAACAGAGTTTCCCTGAAACTAACAACAATTTATCAAATCATTAGTTAGTGTACATAGTCTGAAGCCACCTGAACACACGACAGCCATTTTCCTTCAGTTCTCCACTTATTTATACTATAGGTACATGTTTTTAATTTACTCATCCTCATGGTACTGAAAAAGTGCAATGAAAGGCAGAAAATAAGAAATAGAAAATAAGGAGCTCAATATTAGCTGATTCTTCAAAGCTTCCTTCACATACAAAGTAACACACACATGAATACAAACACAAAGCCTGTATTACAACATAAGATAAATATCAGGGACACAGAAATCAGAAAATTTCCATTACACAAAAGTTTAAACCAGGAACGATGACAGAACGTGCCATCCAAGAGTGTTATTTGTAACTGATCATGCCAAAACATCTTGACAGTACAGGCAAATACTGTGAAACTTATCTTACAGGCAGCTAATTGTACAGTGGAACGGCCTTGAATTGAAGAAACTAGCTTTCCGAGTTTTCAGTTCACAATGTAATTATGTCTGAAAACAATTCCATGTAAAGATGACAAAGATGGTTGTTCTCATAGAACGTGATCTGCTTTCAGTATATTTTTATTTTTGTGTTAATAGGCAAGATCTTTTGAAAGGTAGGTTCCATTGTACACACAAACGAAAAAAGTATAAAACACAAACACTCACCAGTAATATGATTTGAGGTTAATTTGTGAAACTCTTCAGCAAGGGAACACATGTAACGTATGTGGCTGCCAGGGCTGCGAGTCTGACTTTCCTTGTTTCAGTGTCTCTCATTTGTGTTGACAGCATCGATTGGCAGCACCTTGATAGCTACACAAAAGAAAATAACATTGTCAATAAATAATATCCTTTTACATCAGTTGGCCTTTTTTACATGTAAGTTCATGGATAACCTTTCAGAGCCGTGTTCATCCCAGACACAGAGGACAATCAGCCAGTTGGACCTGAATTCAAAATATATGTGGGTCAGTATGTTTTGGCCAGAAAACAATTTTGGGGTACTACTTGTCTCCGAAAACCCCTGAAAACCCCATCTAGACTAACTAAATCTATCTTCAAAGTGAAGTATTGGACATGCCTGTGAAAAGTAAGCCTGATTCATGCTACATGCACCCTTATATTTGTGTTGAGAGCCGGATTATCGACGAAATCGATGCAACAATTTCAATGCAAGGGAGGTAACTCTTGTTACTCGAAAGCACAAGTATTGATGACGTCATGTGATTAGTGCTTCCGCGCCTTCGTAAATCTGCGCACAAACACGAAAATAAAACCATGAACTGTGAAAGTTGCAAATATAAGTCATGATTGCAAACAATTATGTAACAAAACACGATCTAAGGACGAATTGTCTTATTTCTGATGAGGTTTTCGGAGGTTTTCGGGGTTTTTCGGAGACAAGTAGTACCGCAATTTTGTATCTAAAGAAATTCCATGGGGTCAAAACTATAAACATTCAACATGCAGGCCTGGGGTCTGCATACCTGACCTATTATGACAGAGGCTGAAAACACAGTCAGACTCAGAGCACAGTTTAGGTTCATAAAACAAAAACAAGGCATCCAATATTGAAATGCCAAAGCATTTTGTTGAATAACATTGGTGCACAACCACAACACTACCCAGGAATCAAGATAATAATTACAACCAAGATTGAAAATCTTCATCAGACCTGTAACTCTCAAGTCTGACTACCCCGCTGAAAGCATGAAGATCTGAGAAAAACAAAACAAAATCAAACATACCATTAGTGAAAGCCGCAGTCAATCCTTTTGCAGAACAGAAACAGCAAAGATCTCTCCACAGGGAAACATCATCAGGATGGTTGGCCATAATGTGTGTGCTGCAATCATAAGCAGACACACTGTTACTCATTTAAAATCATAACTACTCACTTATACCTACTGACATCACCAATAAACACACCCACATGCGCGCGCAAGTCAAAGGATTACCCTGTGGTTTAAGCATGACATAGAGAATTCTGAGCTCTACACGTTCAGTCCAAAACACAGGTACTGAAGTAGGGACAACTGCATAAAATAGATGAAACCAAAGAGAAAATAACAAGCAAAAGCATTACTTACCTGTTCACAACAACGCATTGGTATGACCAGGTTAGCAGATAAACACAGCACTTTTGTTTGTTGGTTTGTTTGTTTGTTTGCTTAACGCCCAGCCGACCATGAAGAGCCATATCAGGGCGGTGCTGCTTTGACATTTAACGTGCGCCACACACAAGACAGAAGTCGCAGCACAGGCTTCATGTCTCACCCAGTCACATTATTCTGACACCGGACCAACCAGTCCTAGCACTAACCCCATAATGCCAGACGCCAGGCGGAGCAGCCACTAGATTGCCAATTTTAAAGTCTTAGGTATGACCCGGCCGGGGTTCGAACCCACGACCTCCCGATCACGGGGCGGACGCCTTACCACTAGGCCAACCGTGCCGGTTAACACAGCACTGGACCATTGTAAATGCAGGACTTGAAGTTCAATGGGTCCACTGAAAAAGAGATTGTGCACTTTGAAAAATCATAAAACTGGTATACTGGTAACCTTCGTGAAAACAATCCTCTCCCTGTATGAATTCAGTTAAATTGAGTTTAAATCATACTTGTTCTAACTAACATTTTTGATATGGAGTTTATCAATCACAGTCATTTTGAGTCAGAACTAACTTCAACCCTGAAAATTACTGACTACAAAGACATTCATTGATTCAAATTTCAGCAAAATATATCATATTTTGGCTTGTATGTCGTGTAACTCTGAAATATGACTACCCCACTGAAAAGTGAAAGCATAAATTACTGAAGTTTCATTCACACACACACACACACACACACACACACACACACACACACACACACACACACACACACACACACACACATACACACAGTGACACATGCACAGAAACACACACACAAACATTCATCATCAAAGGAAGCCTTAATCATACCTTTTGCAGAACAGAAACAGCCAAGATCAATTCCCAATAGGAAACATGATCCGGATGGTCAGCCGCTGTGTACTGCAAACATAAGTGGCCACACTGTTACTGATTTTAATTTAACTCAGAATTACTCAGATAATTCCACAACTTACTAACATCACCATGATTAAAAAAAAACCACACACAAGCCACAATATGAGTCTGTATGGTTAAAGCATGGCATAGAGGCAACACAAAAACCTACACAAAAAGTGCACATATATATATATATATGCCATTCTTCAGAAGTGTTCAAATTAGAACATAAAGCCCCCAAAACCATCAGATACACAAATTTGTACACAAAAAAGTAACAGTAAGCCAGAGTGATCTATGAAATTTAAACTGCACACACAGCACAAAACACATACACTGTGTACATGAATAATAAAGAGGCAACTGACCTTTTCCAATTCAAGACAGCTGTGAGTGTGATGTTTCCATTGTGGGTGTCTCATCTCAAGGTGTGACATGTTACAACAGGATCCAGCTGGTATGCATCTGCAATAATTCAAATATCCTGCCTACATCAGTACGCACTGTGCAACACAAACACATTTGATTTAAAACTCTAAGCATCGCTGTTTCAATTATAATGTGAGTCTCATGACACAGTAACACACACACCACTAACTATGCAGTGGAAAAAACACACCAAAAATACCACTGAAGCTCAGTGCATGAAATGATTTCTTTTTTGCTTGTGCGCTGAATTCCAAAGAACTTGAGCGTAAAGTTAAAAATAACATACTACTATACTATTTTTCATTCTTGCTTTACTTCACTTCAGCACAATCTTTCTTTTAGAATTTTTTTTTATTTAAATGAATCTGATTTTACATTTCTTAAAATATATTGACGAAATAAAAAAAAGGTTTAGCTTTTACTGTCCCATCCCTAAAAGTAGGTACGAGTATGTGATTCCCACACTAAACTAGCACTAGAGGCGATATCTTAATTGCGCTTTAAAAACAAATCTTAATAGAACCTTTTAACACTCTAATGAAACCCACGCCAGTCCCCCTCCAGTCCCCCCCTCCGCCCACACCGTTTTTATATCGTATATACAATTATGATCGAAATATGCATGTAGTCCTAACGGATATAATGCCCCGTTGTTCTCTCTCGGCTCTGATGTATGCACGCACGTGTGTTAGAGCACGTTGGTGTGTGTTCGTACTTTCATGGTTTATTTTTTAGATCAAAAACGGAAACATTAAAAAAAAGATAAGCCTGGTTGGCTGTTCGGAATTTTCTTTGGATATAGTATCATGACAACACTTTTCTTTTTACATTTAGTCAAGTTTTGACTACATGTTTTAACATAGACGAAGAATCGAAACGAGGGTGGTGGTGGTGCATACTGAACTCAGGTCAAAAATGAGTTACTTCCCTTCGGGTCTCATTCTATCCCTGACAGGATGCCTTGGTTTTCCTTCTCTGGAGAGGAAATCGATTTTTTTAAATATTTAGATATTTTCGTAATGTGTTATGGATATAAGCAGATTCGCGATCGTCGATAATGATTTTTCATGGTGTTGTGTAATTTTTAAATGACAAAGGAATTGATATGTAAGACAGTTTCAAGCGAGCTATCTTTCGCGGATGCATATACTGTGCAAACAACTCTAAAGTGTCACGTGATAATCAACTTTGGCTTCGGTGCGCGCCGGTGCAGACGATTTTTTCTGTAACTAGTTGAGAGTGATGCAACCATATATCACGGTCTCCTTCCGACAGCAGTCTCAAAATTTCGACTTGTTTTGTCCTTAGAACGATGTCTTTATCATAACTGTGAAGAACAGAACGGAGATCACTGTCGAAGTCGGCCAATCTGCAATAATTTTCGTCTCGCAAACACTGATCTCAAATTTATATCAGTGCTCGCGAAAAACATATGGGAGATAACTCTGTATTCTTGTTTTGATAGATTCGCGCAATAATTTAGCATGCTGTCAGAGAGAAACTGGCGATAGCCGTGGAGCAATGATTATCAGAATGGGTGGTGGTGGTGTGGTAAAAGCTTAAAAAATAGTTCATTAGTTTGCTCATTAAAGTTGTAATTAAAATCAAATTTTCAGAAGCAGATTAAAACAAGTTGCGTAAGGCGAAATTAATACATTTAGTCAAGCTGTGGAACTCACAAAATGAAACTGAACGCACTGCATTTTTTCACAATGACCGTAGTCCGCCGCTCGTGCAAAACGCAGTGAAACTGACGAGCCTGTTTAGCGCGGTAGTGAGTTCGCTGTGCTGCATAGCACGCTTTTCTGTACCTCTCTTCGTTTTAACTTTCTGAGCGTGTTTTTAATCCAAACATATCATATCTATGTTTTTTGAATCAGGAACCGACAAGGAATAAGATGAAATTTAATTTTGATCATAATTTTTATATTTTTAATTTTCAGAGCTTGTTTTTAATCCGAATATAACATATTTATATGTTTTTGGAATCAGGAAAAGATGAAGAATAAGATGAACGTAAATTGGGATCGTTTTATATAAAAAAATTACAATTTTCAGATTTTTAATGACCAAAGTCATTAATTAATTTTTAAGCCACCAAACTGAAATGCAATACCGAAGTCCGGCCTTTGTCGAAGATTGCTTTGCAAAAATTTCAATCAATTTGATTAAAAAAATGAGAGTGTGACAGTGCCGCCTCAACTTTTACATAAAGGCGGATATGACGTCATCAAAGACATTTATCGAAAAAATGAAAAAATATTCTGGGGATATCATAACCAGGAACTTTCATGTAAAATTTTATAAAGATCGGTCCAGTAGTTTACTCTGAATCGCTCTACACACACACACACACAGACAGACAGACACACACACACACAGACACACATACACCACGACCCTCGTCTCGATTCCCCCTCTATGTTAAAAAATTTAAGTCAAAACTTGAATAAATGTAAAAATAATTGCAATGTTTTCTTCATCTTCGCCTGAATTCAAAAATATTTGAATATGTCATGCTTTCTCTAAAAAATGAGATCAGAATGAAAGAAAATCGGTTCAGCAAGTAGGCCTACTACGGTCGCATATGCTTCGCGGAGACGAGCGTGACCTGCCTCGGTCTTCGGGTATGGGTCGCTGAAACTATCTGAAGATAGTCTCGGTGATGCCTGGCTTCTGGTATTGATCTTTAAAGTTTGATAACGACTGACTAAATGATTTTATATCGCTTCACGCGACTTTAAAAAAAAAATTTTTTTAGCGGAATAAAAAAAATCGATATCGGCAGTAAAGGAAAAGAGGTTTTGTCAAGTTTTTGTAAACAATGTTATTCTCCTCATTGTTCTAGACCCCTTCAGGCAAGACAGAGCAGAGCTCCAGTTACAAGGACGGCTCTTTCCTCCTGAAGCTGCCCAACCCTGTGGAAGGGGGGACCTACACCTGCCGCCTCCCTCCCTCTGCCGCCTGTCTCCATGACAACAGGACAGGGGAGGCTACTCTGACTGTTGACAAGATGGAGGCTCGTCAGGCAGTTCTCGAGGCTCGTCAGGCTTCACTGGAGAATGTAAACAACGAACTGAAGACACGGGTTCACGACGTGGAGAGCAACAACAGCGACCTGACGACCAAGTACAACGCCCTGGAAAGTAAGAACAGCGACCTGACGACCAAGTACAACGCCCTGGAAAGTAAGAACAGCGACCTGACGACCAAGTACAACGCCCTGGAAAGTAAGAACAGCGACCTGACGACCAAGTACAACGCCCTGGAAAGTAAGAACAGCGACCTAACGACCAAGTACAACGCGCTAGAGAGCAACAACAACGACCTGACGACCAAGTACAACGCCCTAAAAACTGAAAAGGACGTCTTGGAAAACCGTAAGCTAGACCTATATATTTTATTATTATAAGATATAGGCCCTAATCATTGAACACAAACGAACATATGGAAATTAAAAAAACCTGTTCGCGTGTACTGTGAATTGTCCTTAGTGGCCGGGTAACCGCTAGCTAAAAATATACGATACGTGATACTTGACCAGTAATTGTACACTGTTTCTTTGTAATCACCATGGGTGGGATTCTTCCGGTATGCGCCGGAAATCCGGATTCGATTATGGCCCGGTTTTTGTTTCTCTCTTCTTTTTTTTTTTTGGTTTTTTTTTTTTTGGTGTGTGGTTCTATTCAGGATTCATGAAATTTTTCAGTCCCATCCATGAACCATACTGAAATGATTGCAAGGAGCTCAGATAATTTTTCCGAAATCACAACTGTGTGTCTAGACGTGCTTGTCAAAAATGTAGGCCTATCTAACATCATTTTAAGACTATGAAACAACTCAGACATTTTTTTTTTAATAATGATGATGATACAGATGATGATGATGATGATGATGATGATGATGATGATGATGATGATGATGATGAGGAGGAGGAGGAGGAGGAGGAGGAGGAAGAGGGGGAGGAGGAGGAGGAGGAGAAAGAAGAGGAGGAGAAATGATGATGATGATGATGATGATGATTATGATGATGATGATGATGATGATGATGATGATGATGATGATGATGATGACGACCAGGAGGAGGGGAAAGGATGATGATGATGATGATGATGATGATGATGAGGAGGAGGAGGAGGAGGAGGATGAGGATGAGGAGGAGGATGAGGAGGAGGATGAAAATGATTAAGATAAAGAATAAAAAAATGAAGAAAAAGAATAATGCGTTACCCTTTTTGATTTCTAAACATGTTTGTGTTGCAGTACTGCTGAACCAAACGGTCAGCTTCCACGCCAGACTTGACACAGCCATACAAGATCTCCCCGTGGGGTCCGCCCTCATCCTGCCCACAGTGGTCAGTAACCATGGCAACGCCTACAACAGCAGCACCGGAAAGTTTACCGCGCCCTACACCGCTACCTACTGCTTCCTGGCCACCACAGAGGACTACAGTGGTGATCATATTTCGGTGTTGTCTCTGGTGGTGGACGGTACAGAGATGGATTATGTTCTAACAGATGTAGCATTATTCTCACAGTCGGCGTCTGTCCATGCTGTCGTTCACCTGACTGCAGGACAGAAGGTATGGCTGAACGTGCCGACCACGAATAATTTTTTCGGGCACTATCAAACCGCCTTCAGTGGTTTTCTGGTTGACCATTCGCAGTAATCGAAAGTTTTCACCCACTTTGCCTGATAGAGTGGAACCCCCATTTTATGACCCCCAAACTTAAGATCTCCCCCCATTTTAAGACCCCCAAACTTAAGATCTCCCCCCATTTTATGACCCCCAAACTTAAGATCTCCCCCCATTTTATGACCCCCAAACTTAAGATCTCCCCCCCATTTTAAGACCCCCAAACTTAAGATCTCCCCCCATTTTAAGACCCCCAAACTTAAGATCTTTCCCCATTTTATGACCCCCAAACTTAAGATCTTTCCCCATTTTATGACCCCCAAACTTAAGATCTTTCCCCATTTTATGACCCCCAAACTTAAGATCTCCCCCCAGTTTAAGACCCCCAAACTTAAGATTTTTCCCCATTTTATGACCCCCAAACTTAAGATCTTTCCCTATTTTATGACACCCAAACTTAAGATCTCCCCCCATTTTAAGACCCCCAAACTTAAGATCTCCCCCCATTTTAAGACCCCCAAACTTAAGATCTCCCCCCATTTTATGACCCCCAAACTTAAGATCTCCCCCCATTTTAAGACCCCCAAACTTAAGATCTCCCCCCATTTTATGACCCCCAAACTTAAGATTTTTCCCCATTTTATGACCCCCAAACTTAAGATCTCCCCCCATTTTAAGACCCCCAAGCTTAAGATCTCCCCCCATTTTATGACCCCCAAATATAAGATCTCCCCCCATTTTATGACCCCCAAACTTAAGATCTCCTCCCATTTTATGACCCCCAAACTTAAGATCTCCCCCCATTTTATGACCCCCAAACTTAAGATCTCCCCCCATTTTAAGACCCCCAAACTTAAGATCTCCCCCCATTTTATGACCCCCAAACTTAAGATCTCCCCCCATTTTAAGACCCCCAAACTTAAGATCTCCCCCCATTTTAAGACCCCCAAACTTAAGATCTCCCCCCATTTTAAGACCCCCAAACTTAAGATCTCCCCCCATTTTAAGACCCCCAAACTTAAGATCTTCCCCCATTTTATGACCCCCAAACTTAAGATCTCCCATTTTATGACCCCCAAACTTAAGATCTCCCCCCATTTTAAGACCCCCAAACTTAAGATCTTTCCCCATTGTATGACCCCCAAACTTAAGATCTCCCATTTTATGACCCCCAAACTTAAGATCTCCCCCCATTTTAAGACCCCCAAACTTAAGATCTTCCTCCATTTTATGACCCCCAAACTTAAGATCTCCCATTTTATGACCCCCAAATTTAAGATCTCCCCCCATTTTAAGACCCCCAAACTTAAGATCTTCCCCCATTTTATGACCCCCAAACTTAAGATCTCCCATTTTATGACCCCCAAACTTAAGATCTCCCATTTTATGACCCCCAAACTTAAGATCTCCCCCCATTTTAAGACCCCCAAACTTAAGATCTTCCCCTTTTGTCAGATTATCTGTTCATAACCTCTGCAAATGTATCTCCATTTTAAGACTCCCTCCTCTTTAAGACCAGTTTTTCTTATATTTGTCAAGGTCTTAAAGTAGGGGAGGGGGGGGGGGGGGTGGGGGTCCACTGTAGTGGTATCATTATGCTGCAATAAGCTGGTCACCAGTGTTGCATAGAAAACGAATATTATTCAATACTGTCAGAAAGTAACACGTTACCTGTAATAACCGATTGTGAACTTTAGATTCTTGATCTAATAACGAGGTGTGTAACCAATTTATCCCTACTTTCTTCAGTTTTTCCAAAGAGAAAATGTGTTTTAGTGCCACAGTTTGATCGAGTCTAGTGATCCTGCCAGTGTACCTGCACAAGGGAATGATTAATGCGAGGTTGAAGAGTTCCGTGAAAATCGTTCTATTCTGATAACACTTTACAGCAGTTTATTTGGTTTAGAATGAAATCATATGAAACAGTTATACAGTTGATCTGCTGAGGCGGTAAAGGTAGTTACTTTTGTGTTCTTTTTATATTTAGTCAAGTTTTGACTAAATATTTTAACATCGAGGGGGAATCGAAACGAGGGTCGTGGTGTATGTGCGTGTGTGCGTGTGTGTGTGTGTCTGTGTGTGTGTCTGTGTGTGTGTGTGTGTGTGTAGAGCGATTCAGACTAAACTACTGGACCGATCTTTATGAAATTTGACATGAGAGTTCCTGGGTATGAAATCTCGGAACGTTTTTTTCATTTTTTTGATAAATGTCTTTGATGACGTCATATCCGGCTTTTCGTGAAAGTTGAGGCGGCACTGTCACGCCCTCATTTTTCAACCAAATTGGTTGAAATTTTGGTCAAGTAATCTTCGACGAAGCCCGGGGTTCGGTATTGCATTTCAGCTTGGTGGCTTAAAAATTAATTAATGACTTTGGTCATTAAAAATCTGAAAATTGTAAAAAAAAATAAAAATTTATAAAACGATCCAAATTTACGTTTATCTTATTCTCCATCATTTGCTGATTCCAAAAACATATAAATATGTTATATTCGGATTAAAAACAAGCTCTGAAAATTAAATATATAAAAATTATTATCAAAATTTTTTTTTCGAAATCGTTTTAAAAACACTTTCATCTTATTCCTTGTCGGTTCCTGATTCCAAAAACATATAGATATGATATGTTTGGATTAAAAACACGCTCAGAAAGTTAAAACGAAGAGAGGTACAGAAAAGCGTGCTATGCAGCATAGCGTAACCACTACCCCGCTCTTCTTGTCAATTTCACTGCCTATGCCGTGAGCGGTGGACCACGAGTATACGGTCTTGCTGCGTTGCATTGCGTTCAGTTTCATTCTGTGAGTTCGACAGCTACTTGACTAAATATTGTATTTTCGCCTTACGCGACTTGTTTATGTTTTGATACCGCTAAGGAAAGTTTCTTCCGTCGTATTGAGTAGCAGACGAACTTTTGCCCCTGTGTTCCAATGCAAATACTGTATGAAGTTCTGTTTTTTAAGGCAAGACAGTATATGGAACCGCTTCATTTTCTTGAAATTCAAGGATATGTGCATTTGCTTGCGTGTCTTATTTATGAAATGAAATATATTTGGTATATGACCGACAGATTGCAGTCTTTTTGTCGAAGTTGCCGATGAGTAGAAATCTGGAAGGGAAACAATTCTAGTCTCTACACAAAGTATGAGAGTTACTTGCGTTGAGACGTTGCTCGCGACGATGGTTTGTACAAGTTAGATTTCGTTTGAAAAAACAGCTGATGTTATAATGAATCATGGTTGTTCAAGCCTGGTAGTTGTTAGTTTACATGCGGTGAGTTTGTGTTGTCTGCTGCAGTGATGTATATTTCGTACATTTGAGCAATTAGAACTTGTTAGTCGCTAAAAGTAGTACCCACAAAGTGTAGCTTCTCAACCCATGAGCTATCGAGGATGCAGGCTTGTTGCTGGGTGGTTATTTTTTTTAACAGACTGACGTTTACTTTTGGTCGTGAACGTCCATCCTGTATATGTTCATGACCAAAAGTAAACGTCATTCTGTTATGAAAATCGTAAAAAGGAAAAAAAAAACAGTCTTGGTACAACTTTACATTCATCTTTTCTGTTTTGGAAAGGAAGATACGCTTTATTCGCAGAAAGCGTTACCAAGGCTACTCTCTTTGGTAACATGGGATACCATGTTTTGTTTTGATTTTGTTAAATTCAGTCAAGCATTGACTGCAAGTCTTAACGAGAGCGGAGGGTGAGGTTTGTCTCCCTAGGTGCGTGTCAGTGTAAATCGTAAAAAAAGAAATCATCTAAATCGCAAAGAAGGGGAGCTTAGTGCATTTGTGTGTGACAGATTTATTTTCAATAATGTTACTCCGCCTGCTATCATATCATTTTACTCCCGAAAGGAGCGTTTTTTTCGAATAAAAATTAAATTCAACATGCAGTCTTCAGAACAAAAATACTATTTGGAATGTGTGTGTGTGTGTGTGTGTGTGTGTGTGTGTGTGTGTGTGTGTGTGTGTGTGTGTGTGTGTGTGTGTGTGTGTGTGTGTGACGGTGTGTGTGTGTGTGTGTGTGTGACGGTGTGTGTGTGTGACGGTGTGTGTGTGTGTGTTTGTTTGTGTGTGCGTATGTGTGTGTGTGTGTGTGCGTGCGTGCGTGTGTGTGTGTGTGTGTGTGTGTGTGTGCGTGTGTGTGTGTGTGTGTGTGTGTGTGTGTGTGTGTGTGTGTGTGTGTGCGTGTGTGTGTGTTAAAAAAACCTCTTACACTTTGTTCACTCTCGTTATCAGTAGACTGGGTTTAAAACTTAGCACAGGTGCATTATTGCAAACAAGGTCGAAGTACACATTGCATTTTTTCCTCGTATTGCCTTGAACAAACAGAACGATTGCACCAGCCGTGTAAACACAGGCACTTGTAGGAACATTTGGATTATTCCATTTGTTCATAGATATAATGATTAATTGATTGTTCGGCTGATTGATTGATTGTTTGATTGGTTGATTGATCTTTTGGCTGATTGAGCGGTTGAGCGATTGAGTTTGTGACTGGTTGCATTGATGGGGAAAATAACTGAAGAGAAGTCGTGCTGGAAACACAATTTGACAGAAAACAGGCATCATATGAATGAGAAAAAGTCGCACATTGACCATTTCACAATTCAAACTCCTGTTAGAAGAAGACCTGATATGTAAAAACAAAAAACAAAACAAAACAAAAATACTGACATGCCTTCTGTCCTTGCGTGATATTATTTTTGTCGTGCATTCTTTCTTATCTGACTGACTCGTAACTACACTCATGCCTGGTCCAAACGCTGTACAGTGAAACCCTGACTCGTAACTACACTCATGCCTGGTCCAAAGGCTGTACAGTAAAACCCTGACACGTAACTACACTCATGCCTGGTCCAAACGCTGTACAATGAAACCCTGACTCGTAACTACACTCATGCCTGGTCCAAACGCTGTACAGTGGAACCCTGACTCGTAACTACACTCATGCCTGGTCCAAACGCTGTACAGTGAAACCCTGACTCGTAACTACACTCATGCCTGGTCCAAACGCTGTACAGTGAAACCCTGACTCGTAACTACACTCATGCCTGGTCCAAACGCTGTACAGTGAAACCCTGACTCGTAACTACACTCATGCCTGGTCCAAACGCTGTACAGTGAAACCCTGACTCTTAACTACACTCATGCCTGGTCCAAACGCTGTACAGTGAAACCCTGACTCGTAACTACGCTCATGCCTGGTCCAAACGCTGTACAGTGGAACCCTGACTCGTAACTACACTCATGCCTGGTCCAAACGCTGTACAGTGAAACCCTGACTCGTAACTACACTCATGCCTGGTCCAAACGCTGTACAGTGAAACCCTGACTCGTAGCTACACTCATGCCTGGTCCAAACGCTGTACAGTGAAACCCTGACTCGTAGCTACACTCATGCCTGGTCCAAACGCTGTACAGTGAAACCCTGACTCGTAACTACACTCATGCCTGGTCCAAACGCTGTACAGTGAAACCCTGACTCGTAACTACACTCATGCCTGGTCCAAAGGCTGTACAGTGAAACCCTGACTCGTAACTACACTCATGCCTGGTCCAAAGGCTGTACAGTGAAACCCTGACTCGTAACTACACTCATGCCTGGTCCAAAGGCTGTACAGTGAAACCCTGACTCGTAACTACACTCATGCCTGGTCCAAACGCTGTACAGTGAAACCCTGACTCGTAGCTACACTCATGCCTGGTCCAAACGCTGTACAGTGAAACCCTGACTCGTAACTACACTCATGCCTGGTCCAAAGGCTGTACAGTGAAACCCTGACTCGTAACTACACTCATGCCTGGTCCAAACGCTGTACAGTGGAACCCTGACTCGTAACTACACTCATGCCTGGTCCAAACGCTGTACAGTGGAACCTTGACTCGTAACTACACTCATGCCTGGTCCAAACGCTGTACAGTGGAACCTTGACTCGTAACTACACTCATGCCTGGTCCAAAGGCTGTACAGTGAAACCCTGACTCGTAACTACACTCATGCCTGGTCCAAAGGCTGTACAGTGAAACCCTGACTCGTAGCTACACTCATGCCTGGTCCAAACGCTGTACAGTGAAACCCTGACTCGTAACTACACTCATGCCTGGTCCAAAGGCTGTACAGTGAAACCCTGACTCGTAACTACACTCATGCCTGGTCCAAACGCTGTACAGTGAAACCCTGACTCGTAACTACACTCATGCCTGGTCCAAACGCTGTACAGTGAAACCCCGACTCGTAACTACACTCATGCCTGGTCCAAACGCTGTACAGTGGAACCTTGACTCGTAACTACACTCATGCCTGGTCCAAACGCTGTACAGTGGAACCTTGACTCGTAACTACACTCATGCCTGGTCCAAACGCTGTACAGTGGAACCCCGCCCCTTTTAAGACCTTCAAAAATCTAAAATAATCAGGTCTTAAAATGGGGGTAAATTGTACAGCAGTTATGAACAGAAAACCGGCCTAGTTTCCAAAAGAGTTTTTTATGCTCTATCCAGTGGTGAAAACCGTTTTAGAAAAGAGCGAAAACTGTTTGAGTTATAAGCCTGTGACTAAGGTGACCCTCACACTGTTACCAGACACTCCCCGGACTTACATTAAAGGCTACCGGCACGGTTGGCCTAGTGGTAAGGCGTCCGCCCCGTGATCGGGAGGTCGTGGGTTCGAACCCCGGCCGGGTCATACCTAAGACTTTAAAATTGGCAATCTAGTGGCTGCTCCGCCTGGCGTCTGGCATTATGGGGTTAGTGCTGGTTGGTCCGGTGTCAGAATAATGTGACTGGGTGAGACATGAAGCCTGTGCTGCGACTTCTGTCTTGTGTGTGGCGCACGTTATATGTCAAAGCAGCACCGCCCTGATATGGCCCTTCGTGGTCGGCTGGGCGTTAAGCAAACAAACACACAAACAAACAAATATTTGGACCCAGCGATCTTTTTTAAATATTTTTTTCATATTTTTATATATTTCTTATTTTTGTAATTGTTTTGTCAATAACAAACGTTTCAACAACATACCTTCCTTGGGTTTTTTTTATTCTGAACTTTGGAAAGTTGGCAGTCGCTTTGTTTTTGGGTTTATTTTCTGCTATTAAAGCCATATGTACTCGATGACTATACACGCTAATTGCTTTACCAACAGCTGGAGACATGCTAAATTAAGTTCCCTGCAAAATATTGTGGTCTAGGACCCCTTCAATGTTGAGATATGTTAATTTTCATTTTGATCTGGATCGTCCTATTTATAGATTTGCCAACAGAGGTAGCGTTGACGCAAGGGAAATAACTCCGCGTCTTTGTTTACATCCAAAGTTTTTGAGACTCTAAAACAAGCTGTAATGCATGTATATGGTCCGCGCATGGCGACATATCGTCATTACATGGTCTTATGGTGCGTTTGACATCGATTATGGGCAAACTACACTTTGTAAACACGGGAGCGCGTACATATGCCTTTAAAAAGAAAAGCGAACGAGAAAAAGTTGCCCATTCACCATTTTCCGAATTCAAACTCCTGTGAGAAGAGGACCTGATATAGGGGAACAAATGCATACATTTCACTTCTTGCAAATGTGTTATTTTGTCGTGCAGCCTTTACATTATCTGAGTAACTCGTAACTGCACTCGTGACTGGGTCAAACGCTGCACAGTGGAACCCCCTATCAAGAGCCTCAGAAATCTGAAATAATCGGAGGGAGTCTTACAATGGGGGTACATTTACTGAAGCTATGAACAGAAAGTCTGAGAAAACAAGGTCTTACGATTGAGATAGTATTACATGGGGGGGGGGGGGGGGGGGGGGCGTTGATATTAGAAAGGGGTTTCACTATAATCGAAGTTGTTCCTATAAATATTCTTTCTTCTGCATTTTTAGTTCTCACTTCTGATATCACTGTAGTAGACTGATTAGATGTCGTGCTTGTTCTGTCGGTAAATGTTGATAGTATACACAGTGTTCTTTAGTTCTCACTTCTGATATCACTGTAGTAGACTGATTAGATGTCGTGCTTGTTCTGTCGGTAAATGTTGATAGTATACACAGTGTTCTTTAGTTCTCACTTCTGATATCACTGTAGTGGACTGATTAGATGTCGTGCTTGTTCTGTCGGTAAATGTTGATAGTATACATAGTGTTCTTTAGTTCTCACTTCTGATATCACTGTAGTGGACTGATTAGATGTCGTGCTTGTTCTTTCGGTAAATGTTGATAGTATACACAGTGTTCTTTAGTTCTCACTTCTGATATCACTGTAGTAGACTGATTAGATGTCGTGCTTGTTCTGTCGGTAAATGTTGATACTATGCACGTTGTACTTTAGTTCTCACTTCTGATATCACTGTAGTGGACTGATTAGATGTCGTGCTTGTTCTGTCGGTAAATGTTGATAGTATACACAGTGTTCTTTAGTTCTCACTTCTGATATCACTGTAGTGGACTGATTAGATGTCGTGCTTGTTCTGTCGGTAAATGTTGATAGTATACACAGTGTTCTTTAGTTCTCACTTCTGATATCACTGTAGTGGACTGATTAGATGTCGTGCTTGTTCTGTCGGTAAATGTTGATAGTATACACAGTGTTCTTTAGTTCTCACTTCTGATATCACTGTAGTGGACTGATTAGATGTCGTGCTTGTTCTGTCGGTAAATGTTGATAGTATACACAGTGTTCTTTAGTTCTCACTTCTGATATCACTGTAGTGGACTGATTAGATGTCGTGCTTGTT
>NW_027126907.1:0-35000 GCF_037325665.1 Littorina saxatilis | reverse complement strand
GTGTGTGTGTGTGTGTGTGTGTGTGTGTGTGTGTGTGTGTAGAGTGATTCCAATAAAACTACTAGACCGATCTTCATAAAACTTAGCATGAGAGTTCCTGGGTATGATATCCCCAGAACTGGTTTATTTTTTTATTTTTTTTATAAATATCTTTGATGAGGTAATATCCAGCTTTTAGTGAAAGTTGAGACCTCACTGTCACGCCCTCATTTTTCAACCAAATTGATTGACATTTTTGTCAAGCAATCTTCGATGACCTCCGGACTATGGGATTGCATTTCAGTTCGGAAGTTTAAAAATTAGTTAATTTATTTACTCATTAAAGTTTTCATTAAAAATCGAATTTTCAGAAGCAGATTAAAAAATGATTGCATTGTATTCTTCATCTTCTCTTGAATGAGCGCTTTTGCTGCTAGCCCTGCTTACCTCCCCTGGCGCGAGCGCGACAGGACACTGGTGAAAAATTGCTTCTTTGCGATGTGTAAATCGGTACTTTTCTATTTTATTCTGCAGCTTAGGTAACTGCGCATAGTCTTCATTGGTTTTTAAATTTGTGGTGTCGAGGTATGTCCGAATCATATGCTACCCATCTTTTGCACATGGCGCAGTTACCTAAGCTGCAGAAATTAAATAGAAAAGTACCGATTTACACATCGCAAAGAAGCAATTTTTCACCCGTGTCCTGTCGCGCTCGCGCCAGGGAGGTAAGACGCTTCTCTCCCTTGGGCCAAGGGAGGTGACCAATGCTAGCAGCAAAACCGCTCATTCAAATGTTTACTCTAAACATGTGCTCAGATTGAAAGAAAATAAGTTTGGTAAGTACTACGGTCACATATGCTTCGCGGAGACGAGCGTGACCTGCCTCGGTCTTCGGGTATGGGTCGCTGAAACTATCTGAAGATAGTCTCGGTGATGCCTGGCTTCTGGTATTGATCTTTAAAGTTTGATAACGACTGACTAAGTGATTTTATATCGCTTCACGCGACTTTAAAAATTGTTTTTTTTTAGCGGAATAAAAACAATCGGTATCGGCAGTAAAGGAAAAGAGGTTTAGTCAAGTTTTGGTAAACAATGTAATGTTATTCTCCTCATTGTTCTAGACCCCTTCAGGCAAGACAGAGCAGAGCTCCAGTTACAAGGACGGCTCTTTCCTCCTGAAGCTGCCCATCCCTGTGGAAGGGGGTACCTACACCTGCCGCCTCCCTCCCTCTGCCGCCTGTCTCCATGACAACAGGACAGGGGAGGCTACTCTGACGGTTGACAAGATGGAGGCTCGTCTGGCAGTTCTGGAGGCCCGTCAGGCATCCCTTGAGAATGTGAACAACGAACTGAAGACACAGGTTCATGACGTGGAGAGTAAGAACAACGCGCTAGAGAGCAACAACAACGACCTGACGACCAAGTACAACGCCCTAAAAACTGAAAAGGACGTCTTGGAAAACCGTAAGCAAGACCAATATATCTGATTATTATAAGATATAGGCCCTAATCATTAAGCACAAACGAACATCTGAAAATTCTAAAAACTTTTCGCGTGTACCGTGAATTTTCCTTGGTGGCCGGGTAACCGCTAGCTCAAAAAATACGATACATGATACTTCAGTAATTGTACACTTCCGGTATACGCCGGAAATCCGGATTCGATTATGGCCTTCTTTTTTTTTCTCTTTTTTGTGTGTGTGTGTGTGTGTGGTTCGGTTCAGGATTCATGAAATTTTTCAGTCCCATCCATGAACCATTCTGAAATGATTGCAAGGAGCTCATTGAGTTTTTCCGAAATCACAACTTTGTGTCTGGACGTGATTGTCAAAAATGTAGGCCTATCTAAAATAATTTTAAAATTATGAAATAACTCAGACATTTTTGTTTTGATGATGATGATGATGATACAGATGATGTTGATGATGATGATGATGATGATGATGATGAGGAGGAGGAGGAGGAGGAGGAGGAGGAGGAAGAGGAGAAGAAAGGATGATGATGATGGTGATGATGATGAGGAGGAGGAGGAGGAGGAGAAGAAGGAGGAGGAGGGAGAGGAGGAGAAAAGATGATGATGATGGTGATAATGATGATGATGAGGAGGAGGAGAAGGAGGAGGAGGAGGAGGATAATGATTAAGATAAAGAATAAGAAAATGAAGAAAAAGAGTAATGCGTTACCCTTTTTGATTTCAAAACATCTCTGTGTTGCAGTACTGCTGAACCAAACGGTCAGCTTCCACGCCAGACTGAACTCAAACATAAATGTCCCCGTGGGGTCCACCCTCATCCTGCCTATACTGCTCAATAACCATGGCAACGCCTACGACGGCAGCACCGGCAAATTCACCGCGCCGTACACAGCCACCTACTGCTTCCTGGCAACAACAGAGGACTTCATTAATGGTCCCCGTTCTGTGATGGCCTTGGTGGTGGACGGTAAAGAGGTGGACTATGTAGAAACGGATGGACCATCTTACGGACAGTCAGCGTCTGTCCATGCCGTCCTTCGTCTGACTGTAGGACAGAAGGTATGGCTGAACGTGCCGAAAGATAATAATTATTTTGGGGCCCACTCAACCGCCTTCAGTGGTTTTCTGGTTGACCATTCGCAGTAAACTAAGGTTTTCACCCACTTTGCCTGATACAGTGGAACCCCCATTTTAAGACCCCCAAACTTAAGATCTCCCCCCATTTTATGACCCCCAAACTTAAGATCTCCCCCCATTTTATGACCCCCCAACTTAAGATCTTTCCCCATTTTATGACCCCCAAACTTAAGATCTTTCCCCATTTTATGACCCCCAAACTTAAGATCTTTCCCCATTTTATGACCCCCAAACTTAAGATCTTTCCCCATTTTATGACCCCCAAATATAAGATCTCCCCCCATTTTAAGACCCCCAAACTTAAGATCTTTCCCCATTTTATGACCCCCAAACTTAAGGTGTTACGAGTGTGTTTGAGTTGCGGTTCTTGCTCATGTTTATACTCACTGAGTTACTTCCCTTGGATCTGGATCTAGATCTGGATCTGGATAACCCGCCTGGGTTGGTGGTTTGCGGGTGCGAATGCGTATACGCACGGTTCAGTGTGCTTTCGCGAAAGGGTGTGTCATATGCACGGCTAGAACTAAGATACTTCTTGATTTCAGTAAATAGTTTCATTACATGTCAACTAGTTCGTTTTTAAATGATTTTTTAGAGATCGCCAAATGGTATTGTGTGAATAACATCATTCGATCGATTGTACGCACGGCGCCGTGCTTCTAGTAGCTCAGTCCATTCCTTCTTTCCGGTATGGAAACAGACGTGTTTCTGGCGAAAGAATCGGCGTTTTCAACTCGCCATATCTTCATATTCATTCGGACTAGAACAACGAAATATAAATTTCTTGTAAAAAAAAATCCCGAGCCTTGCGACTCTGGTAGTAATTTTCTTACGCGAAGCGGCCTTTGGTAGGTACGACAGTTTTAG
Source organism: Littorina saxatilis (assembly GCF_037325665.1). NCBI lineage: Eukaryota > Metazoa > Mollusca > Gastropoda > Littorinimorpha > Littorinidae > Littorina > Littorina saxatilis. The sequence goes on along the minus strand of NW_027126907.1, from coordinate 31,543 downwards.
TCACCCAAGTATATATCTAAAACGCACGTGGACGAGTTTTCAATGGCGTATTTGAAGTCTGTGAATGTTGTGATTACAAATCATTTCGGGGCACCCCTCAGTCTATACGTACAGACAAACAAATTGCATGGAACGAAATTTGAGAGGCTGGGACTGTAAGTTGTTGTTTTGACTTCTACAAATCTCGCAGGTCTTTTATGCAAAACAGACTCAAAATTGCATTTTTCACGCAAGTGTAGATGACGAGACTATCGAAGGAATGGAATACACTTGCCTACAGATATAATAGACAGATACTTATATCTATGACTTACCCTAGCCCATATGTTAGAATAAAGAACATACTTTGCTCTTTTGAATGAAGTTTGATTTGGCACTGTACACAGGATTTTAGACCTGCCCCCGAAGTGATTTTTCCATAAACCCGTCAAAAAGCTCACTCTGTTTTGGCCGTAAAAAGCGCCCAAATGAAGTCAATTTCTAACCTGTGTCGTGTGTTCGAAGGAGTACATCTCAGCGATGCCATTGCCTTGCAACCTCAAAGAAATATATTTTAATAACCCGCTAAATGAACGTTTTTTTAGTGTGAAATAAAAGCCGGAGATTTGCTTCGTTTCTTTGCTGCGACACAAAACCAAAACCAACTATAGATCTGCGGTGACATTATGAGTTCGTTTTCGACATTGCAGTGAAGTTGCGTGGATCTTCGACGATTCCCGTTCGGTTTAATGTGGATAGAGCTTTGATTGAATGTAACTGCTTTGAAAAGTTACAACATGAGTCCTTGGGATCGATGTTTTTCGGTAAACTTCTTCGTATCCTTGACTTTACTTTTGACTTGAACAGATCCAGATCGGCTGGGGCTGTTAATCACCTACACAGATCTATATGAAGTTGACTCGACACGGCGAACCGCCGAATCCGTGCCCTCTCGTCGGTCCTACCCCCAAATCCCTTACCAGCCTCAGACCCCACCTCACCATTCTAACCTCACTGGCGCACTATGTGTGATTATCCCTTCCTCATGTGTGTGTGTGTGTGTGTGTGTGTGTTGTTTGTTGTGTGAGTGCGTGCCGGCGGGCGGGCGTGTGTGTGCCCGTGTGTCTTTGTGTCTGTGCATGTCGTCTTGAGTGCGAGAAAGCGAAGTTTTGAGAAATAGTGACAGATAAATAGGTTAAGAAAGGAATCTACTAAGTGAGAGTGGGTGTCCATTACGGCATTGCGAAGCTTTGTTTGTCTGTTTGTTTATGTGTTCGCCGTGTGTGTGTGTGTATGTGTGTCACGGTTAATATGTGTCCATTTGGTGCGTTTGGCTTCATAGTTCCTTCATACGAGTAACTTTGTTAACAGTTCATTATTCGGACACAGATTAACAAGTTATAGAATGTTCGTGTAGAACAGACACTTAGCCACAAAAAACACCTGGTTTTGAAATGAATTATTACCTCGATTCCGTTCAAAGGAGCTTTCCCCAAACACCTTTTTAACAATATCCAATTGATCTATGAAGATATGGGTCCATGCGACCCCGAGGCAGAGGATGCCTGTTTGCGGACAGGGGGAAATTGAGAAGGGGGGGAGGACCGATACTATAAACCCCAACCTGTGTACACATTGCTAACAGGAACCTGTGCACAAAATGTGTAATGTATCTCACGACAGATTATTTTTTCGGGGAGGGGGGGGGGGGGGCGCATTCTTATGATTAGCCTAAGTCGCTTCGCGTCCTCAATTTAGACTTTTGAATTCAAAGTACACCCCTTTTACAAAGTAACTGATTCACCCATGTGTGTCGTGTGTATGTGCGTGTGTCTGTGTGCTTGTCTGTGTGTTTGTGTGATTGTAGTGCGATTCAGAGACACCTACTGGACAGATCTTCATGAAACTCTGTCTCCAGTTGGAAATGTCCTCCCTGTTGTGGATGGTAGGAGCGGGGTTTTGGACAAGGGGGACATTTCCAACTTAGTTTGAGGTAACGTGATGCATTATAACTGAAATACACAATTAGTAGTGCCCCAATATGCAAGTGTGTTCGTATCATCAACTGATAAAAAGTGTGTCCGTAGATTTTGGTTACGCGTCGCAGTGTTAGCTGTGTACGACCTCCCACAGTCCAATGCCGCGAATTGTTGTTACAGCCCCTGACTTTTTTATGTACGGAATCCGGTAGTCTTTTTGTTGTTGTTAAATAATTATATTGCCAAACGTTATGACATTTTGGGATAATTGAACGAGTTTCAATACACATTTGCTGAGCACCTGTGTGCTAAAAGGAAATGTCGTTTGTTTTTATCAAAACTCAAAACTAATTTTCAATGTTTATTCGTGCAAACCGTCACACAAACATGCGTGCCTCTATGAGTATGCGTGTGGCTGCTTTCGTAGTTCAGGCTAGATTACAAGTCAGCTGTGTTAGGGTGCAAGCCTTTTGATAATTTACCCCACACCAAATCCCCCCCCCACCCCCACACACCCCGATACCTGTCAAATTCCCTCAAAATGCAAGAACAATTCCGTTACCTTAGATCATCAACAGAAAATAATCCTCCGGATCCTAAAGATCAGGACGAAAACATAGCGAAACACTTTAGATATCAGATACCGACTTTATGTAATGCGCTTCAAAATCATATTTGAGAGAGAGAAAGAGAGAGAGAGAGAGAGAGAGAGAGAGAGAGAGAGAGAGAGAGAGAAAGAGAGAGAGAGAGAGAGAGAGAGAGAGAGAGTATGCATGTATTCCAATTGTAAATAGTCAGAAATATAGTTATTGACTGTGTACTTATTCTTATCGCTATGAGGGGTTGGTTTGCTTGTGTGTGTGTGTGTGTGTGTGTGTGTGTGTGTGTGTGTGTGTGTGTGTGTGTGTGTGTGTGTGTTTGTGATTACTGGGGTGGGCGGGTGGTGGAGGGGGGGGTGGTATTGGATCTGGGGGAGGGAAGGGGGGGGGGGGGGGTTGGCAGGGGGTATCGGTGCACTAAAGGCACCAAGTGTTTGGGTGTATGTGTTTGTATTGCGATTCAGAGAAAACTACTATACAGATTTTTATGAAACTCTGCACACAGTACCCACACTTCTCCCTACCGCCTGACCTACTGGGCTCCCAAATGAATGTTTTTATCAATTTTTGTCAGTCAAGATATGGGGGTGGGGGTGGTGCGGGTATAATTGTGGAGTAAGCAATAAGAAAACACCTTTTGGTTTTCTTAGGTATTGCAACGGTATATAGTGAAGTTAGCTGTGTTCAAATTTGTTTATGATCTGTCGAGCCAATTTTGTGTTACAACGTTTTTGAGTGATAATTGTATGTGTACGCTCTCGCCAATCCTGGATAATTTTCGGCATGCACATTGATAAGTACCGTATTATAATAAAGTGATACTCTCCATTCTTTTATCTGCACAAAGTAATGTTTTATTTATCTTTTCTAAAGATAAAAATGTCAGTTAGGATGACGTTACGAATTACAGTGTTTTCTGTAAGGTCATATGTGTCCACCCGGTACCCCCCAAAACTGACAAAACTCTTATAAAAAAAAATGAATAAGAAAACAAAGTTTGTTGTCTGTCTGCAGTTGTGGACATATAGCTTAGAGAAACATGTGCTCAAAATGTGTAATGGATTTCACGTGTGACTTTTTGTTCTTTCTTGTGTTGAGGTGGGGGGGGGGGGGGGGAGGGTGGGCGTATGCCCCTTGATCAGTCTCGGGCGCTCTGCGACCTCGATTTACACTCTTGAATTCTAAAAACACCCCCCTTACAAACTAACTGATCTACCCTGGTGTATATATATATGTGTGTGTGTGTGTATGTGTGTGTGTGTGTGTGTGTGTGTGTGTGTGTGTGTGTGTGTCTCTGTGTGTGTGTGTGTGGTGTGCGATTCATAGAAATTTACTGGATAGATCTTCATGAAACTTTGCACACAAATGTTCCGACCCCCAACCCTTCACCCTGATTCAAACTCATGTATCACAAGTCCAGCGCTCCACCAACTGACCAACAGCACTCCCAAATTATTTCTTTTTTTATCATTTTTGTCAGTCAAGATATGGGGGTGGGGTTGGTACGGGAATAATTGTGAAGCAGACAATACGACAACAACTTATTTTGTTTACAGGTATTGTATCTGTATACAGTGAACTTAGCTGTGTTCAAGTTTAGTTATGTTCTGACGAGCGAATTTTTTTTAAATACGTTTTTACTACTAAAGGAGTGATATTTTTATGTGTACGCCCTCGAGAAACCTCGATCATTTTCTGAAAATGCACGTTGATAAGTACCGTTTTATGATAAAGTTATACTCTCCATTCATTTATCTACACAAACTAATGTTTCATTTATTATTTGTAGAGCTAAATATGTCAGTTGGGATCATGTTAAGAATCGCAGTGTTTTTCGCAAAATCGTACTTGACAACCCCCAGTAAAAAAATTCTAAAAAAAAGTTAATACGTCAACCTCTTTTTTTCTTTGCACAGATGTGTCCATATTGCTTAGAGGAACCTGTGCACAAAATGTGTAATGTTTCTTTCACGCGATTTGAACACACAAGTAACCCCTTAAGAATCGCAGTGTTTTTCGCAAAATCGTACTTGACAACCCCCGGTAAAAAAATTCTAAAAAAAAAATTAATACGTCGACCCCCTTTTTTCTTTGCACAGATGTGTCCATATTGCTTAGAGGAACCTGTGCACAAAATGTGTAATGTTTTTCACACGCGAATTTTTTTTAAATACGTTTTTACTACTAAAGGAGTGATAATTTTATGTGTACGCCCTCGATAAACCTCGATCATTTTCTGAAAATGCACGTTGATAAGTACCGTTTTATGATAAAGTTATACTCTCCATTCATTTATATACACAAACTAATGTCTCATTTATTATTTGTAGAGCTAAATATGTCAGTTGGGATCATGTTAAAAATCGCAGTGTTTTTCGCAAAATCGTACTTGACAAAACCCAGTAAAAAAATTCTTAAAAAAAAGTTAATACGTCGACCCCCTTTTTTCTTTGCACAGATGTGTCCATATTGCTTAGAGGAACCTGTGCACAAAATGTGTAATGTTTCTGACGAGCGATTTGAACACACAAGTAACCCCTTAAGATCTCCCATTTTATGACCCCCAAACTTAAGATCTCCCATTTTTTCAAATTATCTGTTCATAACCTCTGCAAATGTATCTCCATTTTAAGACTCCCTCCTCTTTAAGACCAGTTTTTCTCCTATATTTGTCAAGGTCTTAAAGTAGGGGAGGGGGGGGGGGGGGGGGGTCCACTGTAGTGGTATCATTATGCTGCAATAAGCTGGTCACCAGTGTTGCATAGAAAACGAATATTATTCAATACTGCCAGAAAGTAACACGTTACCTGTAATAACCGATTGTGAACTTTAGATTCTTGATCTAATAACGAGGTGTGTAACCAATTTATCCCTACTTTCTTCACTTTTTCCAAAGAGAAAATGTGTTTTAGTGCCACAGTTTGATCGAGTCTAGTGATTCTGCCAGTGTACCTGCACAAGGGAATGATTAATGCGAGGTTGAAGAGTTCCGTGAAAATCGTTCTATTCTGATAACACTTTACAGCAGTTTATTTGGTTTAGAATGAAATCATATGAAACAGTTATACAGTTGATCTGCTGAGGCGGTAAAGGTAGTTACTTTTGTGTTCTTTTCATGTTTTGTACTGCTAAGGACATTTTCTTCCGTCGTATTGAGTAGCAGACGAACTTTTGCCCCTGTGTTCCAATGCAAATACTGTATGAAGTTCTGTTTTTTAAGGCAAGACAGTATATGGAACCGCTTCATTTTCTTGAAAGTCAAGGATGTGTGCATTTGCTTGCGTGTATTCTGTTCATGAAATGAAATATATTTGGTATATGACCGACAGATTGCAGTCTTTTTCTCGAAGTTGCCGATGAGTAGAAATCTGGAAGGGAAACAGATCTAGTCTCTACACAAAGTATGAGAGTAACTGGCCTTGAGACGTTGCTCGCGACGATGGTTTGTACAAGTTAGATTTCGTTTGAAAAAACAGCTGATTTTATAATGAATCATGGTTGTTCAAGCCTGGTAGTTGTTAGTTTACATGCGGTGAGTTTGTGTTGTCTGCTGCAGTGATGTATATTTCGTACATTTGATCGTTTGGAACTTTTCAGTCGCTAAAAGTAGTGCTCACAAAGTGTAGCTTTTCAGCCCATAAGCTATCGAGGATGCAGGGCTTGTTGCTGGGTGGTTATTTTTTTTTAACAGACTGACGTTTACTTTTGGTCGTGAACGTCCATCCTGTATATGTTCATGACAAAAAGTAAACGTCATTCTGTTATGAAAATTGTGAAACAAACACAGTCTTGATACAACTTTATTAGATTGTTCTTTTCTGTTTTGGAAAGGAAGATACGCTTTATTATTCGCAGAAAGCGTTACCAAGGCTACTCTCTTTGGTAACATGGGATGCCATGGTTTTTTTTTGATTTTGTTAAATTCAGTCAAGCATTGACTGCAAGTCTTAACGAGAGCGGAGGGTGAGGTTTGTCTCCATAGGTGCGTGTCAGTGTAAATCGTAAAAAAAAAAAATCATCTAAATCGTAAAGAAGGGGAGCTTAGAGGACCAGACCACGCTGTTTTAGCGTCAAAAACGCTTCGAATCGTGTTCCTGCGCGACCGAACACTTCCCGATGTTTGCAGTTAGTTAGAAAACCACTTTCTTACCGTCTTCAACAATGTTTGGTTTACTTCGGAATCTTCTAAGGCCGTAATCCGACGAATTTTGTGACCGAAGCGACGGATTTCTTCTCCAAAACGACCCGCCATTGTGCCGCGTGATCTTCGCGAGACTGGCTTATGAATAAATTATCCGTGACGTCACACCGTGTGGAGATGGTAGTTTACCAACATGACAACAACAAGCGTAACTGCAGACGAAATTGAACCGTACATGTTCGAACTACCGGTTTCTCTCCTCGAATCAAGCATGAAAGATGAGGGCGGAGGCCACTTCCAGCAGTAGTGAAACAGTGACGATGAAAATTGCGACACTGTTTGTCTCAGCGATCAAAGGTAAACACGCCCGCTCTCTGTGCTGAACTTATCGTCTGCTTTCGAGTCTGTGCTATTTTTTCACTCTCGCCTTGTCAACGCACTCGCGAATAAGTGGGATATTGTTTAAGTGTTCATGCATTGCATTCACGAGTAAAAGAACAACAGCTCATCGCAGTTTTAACTGTTCTTGATTATTTCAGAGACTGGTGTCAGAGTGGCCACTGTACCTGTTGTATTGTGTGGGAGGGGCAGATTTGAGAGAGAGAGGAAGCTAGCCTGAGGTACATTGTAGAATGAAAACTTGCAGGGGAGCAAGAATGCATCACCAGCCACGAAGGTGTACATACAACTTTTTTTGAGGTGCCTATATTTGTTTGATTGTTAAATGTATGTATTTGTTGTTGTTTTTAAAGGCTATCAAGAAAACAGTTGTCATTTAAATTTGTAACACTCAGTCACATATAGTTCCACACACACACACACACAAGATTAACTCACTTGCATGCCCACAGAAGAAGTTTGCTCTTCACATTGTTCTGTTGTTGTTTTTATAATGTAATCATTGTAACATCAACACTCAGTAATAACCAATATTACAACACAATCACTTTTTCATCAGAACTCACTCACATACTACATGTATGACTTTGTATTAAACCCTGGTTTATGGACACTTGCATTTGTACTTTGCATGGGAAAGCAGCCTGAATTTCAGGTGAACTTTAATAAAAGAAGATTTATATGTATGTTGCTCTAGATGCATGTTTTAATAAATAATAATGACATTCAGGAAAGTAAAAGGACTGTTGAAGTTTGCTGTTGTAAAATGTCTGATGATTAGGGTTCTGTTGCACATTTAGTGAATTGACTGTACCAATTGCTGTTATTATTTACACCCAATCAGTGCATCCACATGATATTATGTAGCTTAAATTAAAGAAAATGTTTTGATGTGTTCAGAACATACCAACAAGTTGCACACTCACTGACTTTCCGAAAGAACAGGAAAGTTCTTCCTGCCTGTCTGGTCGCTGCCATCAGAGACCTCTTTCTGTCACAGAGCTACACAGGCTTCAAATATATATATATATATATATGTAAGATAAATAAAAGGTACATTACAACTCTCAACTGCGGGGTGTGTGTGTGTGTGGGGGGGGGGGGGGGGGTGTGCATAACCATTGCATACTTAAGGTCGGCTTAAACTGCAAACAGAAATGTGGAGCTTGCGTAACAATTCTTGCTTTGTCAGATTTGGAGATAGGCAGCCTCAGTCTATATAGTTGGTCGCCAGTTGGGGCGTCCTGCTTGGTGACAACTTGAGCTTTGTCAACTGGTCTAGCTGTAGCAGTCAAAGTCTGGGCACTGTTGCATTGTAGTCTTGCTGTGTATGCAGAGCTTTGTTGTAGCTGCCATAGGCCAGTGTTGCCATAGGCCAGTGTTAGGATCACCACCCCCTCAAACAGCTCGTTCAGTTAACCTGATGCCTGTTTTAGACAGAAAAAAAAGTTACCACAATCAGCAGAACTTTCACCGGAGAAAGGGCATAATTCTTTCATACTTTCTTTCTCATAGCTTTTTTTGGTTTTTATAATCTCTTCATTACACTAAATAACATCCATCTTAAGACCTATTTTGAGCCTTAATTTAAGTTGACTAGTAATGATATTAATCATAATGTATTATTTTTATAATGTACAAACTAGAGTATGTATGTGGATATGTGTGTGATGGTGCTGGTATGGATATGTGTGGTTTGGGTTATGTGTGTACTGATGTGTACATTTTATGTGTTTTGTATGTTTTGCGAGTGCGATTTTATGTGATGTTATTCTGTACACCAGCCAAAACAAAATGTCTGGTATATTAGATAATAAACGCACCTTTAAATTTATTAGCGACTACACCCCGTCACCCTCCAGTCCCCCTCCCCCCCATTACACCCTACACTTTTAACATTGTATAAAAAATCATGCCCCAATATAGGTCCCTAGTTACCTGGGAGGACGTTAAGCTCCATAATCAACATCAACAACGTATTGAATTGAATTGAAAAGCTGGGGTTAGGAGGTCTAACTTCTTGATTTAAAGTGTTTTTTTTTCTCAGGTGCATGTAGTTTTTTTATTTGCTTGAAATCATGGTGTATTCTGGTTGTAAGAGAAGAGTCAATTTCCTTGTAAGCCTGCAAAATTAAGATTTGTCATTTTTGAAGTAGCCTACATTTTTGTAGGAGTCCAAAATAGTCCAGGATAAGGAGGAAAAACATAGGGTGGGTCAGGAAATCTGAAACATTGCATAGTTTTGTTTTGCCTATGTAGACACAAAAAGTACTTAGAGCACTTTTTCCCCCCCAAGAGAGCATAGCTTAGTTTTAATTATTTTAATGCCACTGTTAGCAAGAGGAGTACTACAGACAGCAATCAAACAGTGGGTTTTTTCTGTAGACATTGCTATTTCTGTTTAGGTGTTTCAGTAGTTTTCTATGCGGATAAATCATGCTGCATGATCACTAGAAACAATCCAGCTCTGTTGCATGCAAGTTTTTTAAAGGTTTTTTTCCCCATGTTACTCCGAGAGAAAAAAACAACCCACAGAGATAAAGTTGAACTGGCAGTTTGACTGAAGCAGTGGTTATAACACAAGAGTTGTGCTCTTCCTACAATCAATTTTTTTATGTGGATGATGATGTCCATACATGTACTTGGTTGTATTATTTTGCTAGACTATTTGTTTCTGTTAGATATATCTGCTCACATGATTGTTGTTCATAATTTGACATTACATTTACTGCTGATCAAAATGTATTGTTGGAATAGGTCTGCTTAATATTCTGACTGCAGTTTTGTAATAAAATCAAATAACACAGATGTTTTAAGTATCAAAGTGCTTTTCACACACACACACACACACACACACACACACACACACACACACACACACACACACACACTCACACACTCACACACTATGAGTATGACTGCAAACATGAATTTGTACTTGTATTAATTATAATTACTGTATTACAGAACCTGATCTGAAAAAAAGGACAACAGCAAATTATTCATGCAAGCTTGCTGTATTAACGATTTCTTTATCTATTTAATACAACACTGAATTAGATAACAACTATAACAACGTGTGTGTGTTTGTGTGAATGTCTATGTGTATATGGACGGACACTGATTAAACCTGAGACTCATCGATTACCCAGGTGAGTGTAAAAGAGGGAGAGAGAGAGGGAACTTTAAGGTGGGTGCATGGGGACGGACATGTAGTAACAGATATATGTTTTAATCTGTAATCTTAACACATGTGCTTAAAATTAGGAACAGATGCCATTCCACTACAAATACTGTCAGTCTGACAAAAACGCCCAGTGACACTGAACCCCTATCCCTTACAGAACACATTCACATTCATATGTACTCACTTCCTTTCGTCTGCGTTTAGTGAAAGCAGATCGTTCTGATGACATTGGTATCCGGTTTCTGACCTCCTGTGAGTGGTCAACAATTGTCGGAACTGGAACTGCGTTAGGCAACAGCTGTTTTGTGTGTGCCAGGTTTTCTTGCCGGCTTAACTGCGTTCGCATTGGAAGAAAGTGTCGCGAAACACAGCACATCGTGTTGGCCGTTTCCAGTTAATCAGTCTTGCTGCAGAAGTTGTAAGCCCATCGGAAAAAGGTGACAACTGATGCCTGAACCTTTTTTCTATACTTCATAGCTATCAGCAGCCGTGCGCATTCCTTCGGCGTGCTGTTGATGCTCGATTTAGGCAAACGCCCACTTGAGCGTAAGCTGTAACTTTCGGTTTCCAAACACTAAGTGACGTCACAGCCGGTTCTCGTCTACTGGCGGCCATTTCGAAGTCTCGTTTAGCAGACGAATTTGGCGGAACGTTTTTAATTAAATCACAATGATTAAGCTACGAATCGGTGAATTTCTTTACATTTTTGGAATCTTTAGGTGCATTTCTCTAACCTTCAGTCATCGGTTAGTGGTTCTAATAACCTTTAAAACAGCGTGGTCTGGTCCTTTAGTGCATTTGTGTGTGACAGATTTATTTTCAATAATGTTACTCCGCCTGCTATCATATCATTTTACTCCCGAAAGGAGCGTTTTTTTCGAATAAAAATTAAATTCAACATGCAGTCTTCAGAACAAAAATACTATTTGGAATGTGTGTGTGTGTGTGTGTGTGTGTGTGTGACGGTGTGTGTGTGTGTGTGTGTGTGTGTGTGTGTGACTGTGTGTGTGTGTGACGGTGTGTGTGTGTGTGCGTTTGTGTGTGCGTATGTGTGTGTGCGTGCGTGCGTGTGTGTGTGTGTGTGTGTGCGTATGTGTGTGTGTGTGTGTGTGTGTGTGTGTGCGTGTGTGTGTGTTAAAAAAACCTCTTACACTTTGTTCACTCTCGTTATCAGTAGACTGTGTTTAAATGGGAAGCGTTTGGATGTGTGCGAAGTAATTGCTATAAAATTCATTTTAGGTGCAGTTGATTCATTTCAGTGTGCCTGCACACATCTAATCGAGTTGGCCGGGAAAAAACCATGCGATGAGTCCGAAATATCGTACATTTTATTTTAGTTTTCGGAGCGACAGTTTTTCACAAGCTACCCAAGGAAACTATTCAATAACATCACACGATAGCTTAATCAGCATGGCGTAAGCAGTTTATTGGTCTCATCTATGTATAGATATATTTGTTTGTTTCCCAGGGGCGCATTTCACTGCTCGCATTATAATGATTATTAGGCGATTGCAGATTCAGTCTTTGTCTATGTGCCTTGTGAAATTATGTCCATTGAGAACAACGTGGATCGTGCATGTGACTGTTAGGTAATACGTTTTTTTCCATGTTCAGCTTCACCTACTTACGTTGCGTTTATTTATTAATCTGTGCATTTGTTAGTGGATATGTACATGTATTTCTTTCAAGGTTACCTAACATTATATCAGTGCAATAGGACAAGCAATCATTCAGCTCAGTAGGCCAAACACTGTTATTGCACCATTGCAGTTTGCACTTGGCGTGCAAATGCACCGATCATTCGGTTCACGGTTTCTGATCGATACCCTCAGCCACCTTGGCTGTAGCTGTTCTTACACAGAGGTACGGAAATTTGAACTGAATGCTGCGCAATCATATGGCATTGATCTCCCACCTACTACTGTGTATGCCTGCCTGTGCAGAAATCCCCGACGCAATGCAGTCTGTCACAGACGTTGCATTCCATTCTAGCGAGCAACAAACGCAGCACAAAGAGTTGAGCGTGGCAAGGCAGAAGCGAGATCACACAGACATTCAGCTGATCTTGAGATATCTGCTTGATAGGAACCCTTTCACTGTGGATACAGCCCTCCGATCCATTTCAAGCGGAAAAGAAGCTGAAGCTACTGTGAATGCAGAACAAGCAAAAGGCGTAGGAAACAAGATTCTGAGCAGCATGATCGGAAATAATGTTGTGGATTTCACCTTTAAAAAGAAGGATCAAGCTGTAACTATGGCTCTGAAAGCCAAGTCGTCCAATCTGCACGATGAGCTAGTACATGTTCACTCCATGCTGTTGTTCCACAGACAAGTGACAAGTGTGAAGAACACCAACGGATGTCTTGAGGACGCCTTTGCCTTTGAGATGTGCAGTGTCCCAGCATCTCTGTTTGATTCAGGTGGTCTGCCAAGACAAGGTACTAAGGCTGCACTGGCAACTTACATCTGGACTTCAACAAAGCAGGTAAATGGTGTTATTCCTGATGATGTAACATATGTCATCGATGGTGGCTTGCTGTTGCACCTTCTGCCCTGGTGCCGTGGTTCAACATACAACCAGCTTACTCAGAGTTACGCAGACTTTCTCATTCGTCATTTTGGCAAAGGAACTGTTGTTTTTGATGGATACAGCTGCGGACCTACCACCAAAGATGCAGCCCATTTGCGAAGAACAAGCAGAGCCAATACAGCATGTGCCATCACTTTTGAGGGTGACATGGTCCTGTGCGAACCAAAGGAGCGCTTCCTGACGAATCCAAACAACAAACAGCGGTTCATCAACCTCCTTAGTTCCCGTTTTTCACAGCACGGCTTTGACACTGTCCATACAACTGCTGATGCTGATAGGCTCGTCGTAAAGACTTCGCTGGAATTGGCAAGGAAGGGAAACGTGATTCTGGTTGGCGAGGACACCGATCTGCTCATCCTTCTGTTGTACCATCTTACGCCAGATCACTGCCCCGTCTTCTTCACATCAGTGAGATCATCGACAGCAAAATCAGCTGCAAAAGTGTGGGACATCAGAAAAGTCCAGACTGTTCTTGGATCTCAAGTTTGTGAGAACATCCTGTTTGCGCACGCCTTTGGTGGATGCGATACAATTAGCAGTCCATTCGGGATTGGAAAACCAATGTGTTTAACGAAATTGACCCAGTAAACAGTGTTCGTGCAGCAGGCCCATGTCTTCAGCGCCAGCCCTTGCAGAGACACTTGTGACAGGGGAGGCTACCGCTCCTTTCACAGCAGACTCTGCACCCGAGTTGTTGGCCTTTAACAGTCAACACCGGTGTATTGTAGAATTCTGTTTGTGATGGGGTCTGGTGGTTTCCGATTGTCTTGAAAACCAAGAGCTGGCCCTTCCAACTGGCGCCCTATATCTCTGACCTCCCATCTGAGCAAAATCTATGAAAGAATACTAAAATCCAGACTAGAAGATGAAATGGAAAGAAAAAAAGTAATACCCCTGTGCCAAGCCGGTTTCCGTCGAGGCAGGGGTGTCTCGGATCATATTGTAAAACTGTCCTCCAAAATTAAGAAAGCTCTCTAACGCAAGAAGTCTCTCTTTGCTGTCTTTTTTGACATCAAAAAAGCCTACGATACAGTATGGCACCAACGATTGTTGTTCAAATTGAAGCAATTAGGCATCAGTGGTAATATGTTTCAATACATAAAAAGCTTTCTACTGAACAGATCCTTTCAAACTGATTATAAAGGTGCCAAATCATCCACTCGCAAAGTTGACATGGGAGTGCCACAGGGCTCAGTAATAGCACCACTGCTTTTTAGCATTATGCTGCATGACATATCGACAATTAAAACACATGGAGCCGAATTGACGCTTTATGCGGATGATATTGCTCTATGCAAAGAGTATCAAAACAAAACCTATAAAACAGAACACAAATTCTCTAAAGAGTGGCAAACAGCTATAGATAACATTGCGAACTATATGCGGGAGAATGGCTTCACTCTCTCTGCCGAGAAAACTGTATTCGTTGTCTTTACAAACCGAAAACTGGAAGATCGAGAAAAGATACAGTCCTCACTAGATAAATCTGTTGTCTCACCCAGTCAGCAGGTGAAATATCTGGGCGTACTTTTCACCTCAAATGGACTATGGACTGCTCACTTAAAGTATCTCTTAAGCAAAGCAAATAAGACCATCAACCTTCTTAAAATACTGGCTGCCCAACCATGGGCAAAGTGCCCAGTTATTCTAACAAACATCACCAGAGCTCTTATAAGATCAAGACTATCATATGGACAGGAGGCCTACTTCTCGTCGGCTCGAAAATGGCTTGATAAGCTACAGTCAGCGGAGTGTCGTGCCCTTCGGCTTGCCCTCGGACACCCAAGGCATTCAAAGCAGGCCATTGTATACCACCAAGCAGGATTCCTCCCTCTTGACATGTGGCGGCGTAAGTGCTGCGCAGATTACAATGTTCGAGCCAACACAGTGCAAAACTCAACAAAAGAGGAGCTACAACCGCATTACAATCATATCCAAAACAAAAAGGCCCACTTTGGCACTACTTTCTCCTCACTGGCTCAATTCAATGCTTCACTCTTTAGTGAAATCAGTGTCGACCCAAATGATGTGGCCCAAAACCCCATATCTCGTGATCCCTCATGGACAATGAAAGAAATGAATTTTGACACAGAATATTGCACAGCTACAAAGGATGATCAGTTATTACTCAGGACACAAGCCCTTGAGCACATTGATACTGTATACAAAGGCCATGTTCATGTTTACACAGACGGGTCAGTGTTGGATGACAAGAAGGCTGGCGCAGCTTTTGTAATCCCCAGCGATGACATGACTGGGAAATTTAAACTGTGCAACAGAAACTCGATCTTCTCAGCTGAGCTCCTTGCCATCTGCATGGCGCTTGTTCATCTCAATCTCAAGAACACTCCTCCTCAAAAGATAGCTATATTCTCTGACTCCAAAGCAGCCATTGAAGCATTAAGATCTAACAAAAGATCAAAAAGACATGATCTTGTCATTGCCATAAAGGAGCTGGCAAATAAAATTATAAAAAAAGGAAGCGAGATTAACCTGGTCTGGTGTCCAGCACACGTGAACGTGCCTGGCAACGAGAAAGCGGACAAAGCCGCTAAAGAAGCTGCCCAAGGCATAGGCGCCTCCGAGGTAGACCTGCCATTGTCTGCTTCTGAGATCAGTAGCCTTACAGACTCTCTTCTCTGGAGAGAATGGAGGAACAAATATATGCACAAGGCTATAAGCTCTGGCTGGCTCATTCAGGAAGCCCCATCAAAACAGATGAACACCTATAATGCATGCCCACGTGTAATAAAAAGGATTAACCGCCTAAGGGCAGAAGCTGGGAATTACCAATTTCTAGAGCTTAAATGCACCTGTCAATCCGACCTCACCATTGCTCATTTGACTTTGGAGTGTGATTTGAACTCATGCCACTTTCAACCCCTGACTCAGTTTATAAACTCAAATAGAAATATTCTGCCAAATACCTCAAAGGAAAAATTAAGCTATCTTTTAAGTTTTAATAAAGACCTTGGGTGGCAAGGTCCCAAACTTATCGCTGGACTTATGCACACGCACCCACTTGGTCCCTGGATATGAAGAGACGTTGCTGCGGCTGACGCCATTGCTTCTCATACAGCTACTATATATTTTTATCAGAACTTTTAAAAATACCATTTTATATCCAAGTATCTCTTAACACCATTTTTAATTAGATGAGCGAGAGTGTGCGGGGGGCGGGAGGGTGGTGAACCACTGTACATAAAGGGAAAGTTTGTGTGCGTGCCTGTGTGTGTTCTTAATCTAAGACAAATGTCGCCAATGTTTTTACAGAGTGACGTTAAATAAACGATTTTATCATTTTATCATCATTGTCTGTATGTTCATGGAAACCTTCGGGTTTGCATAACAGTTTTTATAGGGCTAAGAAATTAGCCCTAACATTTTCAATCCTGTTTGATTGCACTTCGCCTCCCGAGGTGATCGTAGTGTTTCGGCACTCGGTTACATCTGGCGTTTGCGAGCAGGGATGGGACTCGGCATGATATGTTTAGGTAATGGCATAATATGACCACTGAACATTATCGTGCTGTTCCCATTCTGCGAACTTGGGATGGACAGGGGTCCCCCAGTTCGGAACTTCGGGAAGAAGTTCATTCAAACGGGGGCGATTGTGACAGAGGAGGCTACTACTCCTTTCACAGCAGACTCTGCACCCGAGTTGTTGGCCTTTAAAAGTCAACACCGGTGTATTGTAGAATTCTGTTTGTGATGGGGTCTGGTGGTTTCCGATTGTCTGTATGTTCATGGAAACCTTCGGGTTTGCATAACAGTTTTTATAGGGCTAAGAAATTAGCTCTAACATTTTCAATCCTGTTTGATTGCACTTCGCCTCCCGAGGTGATCGTAGTGTTTCGGCACTCGGTTACACACTGATGAGCTGATAGGAGCAGGAGAAAGGGCCTTTGTAGAACTCTATGGGGGGAAGGAAAGAGACACTTTGAACTTCCTCCGCTACATCAAGTACATGCAGAAAGTCTCTACATGTACCTCATCGTTTCAGCCCTGCAAACTCCCACCTACATCAGCAGCAGCTAAATTCCATTCCATGAGAACATACTTCCAGGTGCAAGAATGGATGCACTTGCATCAAGAACAGTTCCTCCTGGATCCGATGGACTGGGGATGGGAGATTGTTCAAGGCGCCATGCTTCCTATTCTCATTGACATTGCTGCTGCTCCTGGTGATCTACTCGATGTCATCCGATGCAATTGCAAGACAGAGTGTCGAACAGCAAGATGTTCATGCCGAAAACACGGCCTCGTGTGTACGTCTGGCTGTGGAGAGTGCAGAGGGGAGAGCTGTGCCAACATTGTGACCGAGGTTGCCTGTGTAGGTACATCAGACGATGAAGACGGGCTTCAGCGTAAGTACGAGGTCATGTTGAATAGAGTGTGCGTGTGCATGTTCACATGTGTAATGCAACAGTAACGGGTAAAGGAGGGAGAATATCAGCACAGTAATTGTCAACTCACATACCTGTCAAACGCGACCCGGGGGACGCGCCCTGTGAAACCACACCGAATGGGCTAGATTTGAGCTTCGGCTACGTTATTTCGCGCTAAATAAATGCAATTGAACCTATTTATCAACTGAATGTGCTTTTCTTACATGCTATATGAGTGACATATGGCACATCCCTTAAAATAAGACATGTTATAGACGTGAGAAGTGAGGGACGGAGCATATTCGGAATACCGTTATTGCGCAGTTGTCGTCATTCTTTAAAAGCTTCAAAAATATAGTTCGCATGGGAAAACGTTGGCCAACTCGGTTTTACATGATCAATGGATGCATGTAGAGTACAAAAAAGGTTAAATAAATTTTATAGCAATTTGTTCACACAGGAGGTGAAATCTGATGAAATCTGCCTAGCCTAGAACGATTGCACCAGCCGTGTAAACACAGGCACTTGTAGGAACATTTGGATTATTCCATTTGTTCATAGATATAATGATTAATTGATTGTTCGGCTGATTGATTGATTGTTTGATTGGTTGATTGATCTTTTGGCTGATTGAGCGGTTGAGCGATTGAGTTTGTGACTGGTTGCATTGATGGGGAAAATAACTGAAGAGAAGTCGTGCTGGAAACACAATTTGACAGAAAACAGGCATCATATGAATGAGAAAAAGTCGCACATTGACCATTTCACAATTCAAACTCCTGTTAGAAGACCTGATATGTAAAAACAAAAAACAAAACAAAACAAAAAAACTGACATGCCTTCTGTCCTTGCGTGATATTTTGTCGTGCATTCTTTCTTATCTGAGTGAATCGTAACTACACTCATGCCTGGTCCAAACGCTGTACAGTGAAACCCTGACTCGTAACTACACTCATGCCTGGTCCAAACGCTTTACAGTGAAACCCTGACTCGTAACTACACTCATGCCTGGTCCAAACGCTGTACAGTGAATGCCTGACTCGTAACTACACTCATGCCTGGTCCAAACGCTGTACAGTGAAACCCTGACTCGTAACTACACTCATGCCTGGTCCAAACGCTGTACAGTAAATCCCTGACTCGTAACTACACTCATGCCTGGTCCAAACGCTGTACAGTGGAACCTTGACTCGTAACTACACTCATGCCTGGTCCAAACGCTGTACAGTGAAACCCTGACTCGTAACTACACTCATGCCTGGTCCAAACGCTGTACAGTGAAACCCTGACTCGTAACTACACTCATGCCTGGTCCAAACGCTGTACAGTGAAACCCTGACTCTTAACTACACTCATGCCTGGTCCAAACGCTGTACAGTGAAACCCTGACTCGTAACTACACTCATGCCTGGTCCAAACGCTGTACAGTAAATCCCTGACTCGTAACTACACTCATGCCTGGTCCAAACGCTGTACAGTGGAACCATTACTCGTAACTACACTCATGCCTGGTCCAAACGCTGTACAGTGAAACCCTGACTCGTAACTACACTCATGCCTGGTCCAAACGCTGTACAGTGAAACCCTGACTCGTAACTACACTCATGCCTGGTCCAAACGCTGTACAGTGAAACCCTGACTCGTAACTACGCTCATGCCTGGTCCAAACGCTGTACAGTGGAACCTTGACTCGTAACTACACTCATGCCTGGTCCAAACGCTGTACAGTGGAACCTTGACTCGTAACTACACTCATGCTTGGTCCAAACGCTGTACAGTGGAACCTTGACTCGTAACTACACTCATGCCTGGTCCAAACGCTGTACAGTGTAACCTTGACTCGTAACTACACTCATGCCTGGTCCAAACGCTGTACAGTGGAACCTTGACTCGTAACTACACTCATGCCTGGTCCAAACGCTGTACAGTGAAACCCTGACTCGTAACTACACTCATGCCTGGTCCAAACGCTGTACAGTGGAACCTTGACTCGTAACTACACTCATGCCTGGTCCAAACGCTGTACAGTGGAACCTTGACTCGTAACTACACTCATGCTTGGTACAAACGCTGTACAGTGGAACCTTGACTCGTAACTACACTCATGCCTGGTCCAAACGCTGTACAGTGAAACCCTGACTCGTAACTACACTCATGCCTGGTCCAAACGCTGTACAGTGAAACCCTGACTCGTAACTACACTCATACCTGGTCCAAACGCTGTACAGTGTAACCTTGACTCGTAACTACACTCATGCCTGGTCCAAACGCTGTACAGTGAAACCCTGACTCGTAACTACACTCATGCCTGGTCCAAACGCTGTACAGTGGAACCTTGACTCGTAACTACACTCATGCCTGGTCCAAACGCTGTACAGTGAAACCCTGACTCGTAACTACACTCATGCCTGGTCCAAACGCTGTACAGTGTAACCTTGACTCGTAACTACACTCATGCCTGGTCCAAACGCTGTACAGTGGAACCCTGACTCGTAACTACACTCATGCCTGGTCCAAACGCTGTACAGTGGAACCCCCCTTTTAAGACCTTCAAAAATCTAAAATAATCAGGTCTTAAAGAGGAGGGAGTCTTAAAATGGGGGTAAATTGTACAGCAGTTATGAACAGAAAACCGGCACGGTTGGCCTAGTGGTAAGGCGTCCGCCCCGTGATCGGGAGGTCGTGGGTTCGAACCCCGGCCGGGTCATACCTAAGACTTTAAAATTGGCAATCTAGTGGCTGCTCCGCCTGGCGTCTGGCATTATGGGGTTAGTGCTAGGACTGGTTGGTCCGGTGTCAGAATAATGTGACTGGGTGAGACATGAAGCCTGTGCTGCGACTTCTGTCTTGTGTGCGGCGCACGTTATATGTCAAAGCAGCACCGCCCTGATATGGCCCTTCGTCGTCGGCTGGGCGTTAAACAAACAAACAAACAAACAATTATAAGTACAAGCTGGTAGCAATCGAACATGTAGCAATAGTACAACAAAAAATAATATGTTCAGAATATACAATGCACAGCATATCTTTGGCGTAATACTAAGTGTGGTAAATCAAAACGCGTTAAACTACTCAAACATCCAATCTGAAACCAAACAACTGTCGGCTGTTCGGGTGTTTAACCAGGTGACCCAACCCCTGCCAAGTTCAAATAACAAGAAGCCCTACAAAATGTTGTTCATCTTTCGTCGCTAGATCAAGGTATTTAAATACTGTGACTCTTGAGGACAGGTATACAGTCACGTGTGACTGCTGTGTCCACAACTAAAGGTCGAAAAGATTCGAGGCTTGGCACAAACACCGTCCAAACACAGGTATTCGAGGGCTTATGCTGTAACATGACAACGCACCTGTGTATAGTGCCTTTGCGACAACAGATTTCTTGGCACCAACGGGAGCACTGCTGCTGGTTGCATCCACCCTATTTTCTTGACATCTCCACAAACACACAGAGACTCACACACACACACACACACACACACACACACACACACACACACACACACACACACACCACACACGCGCGCGGGCGCACTCGCACACACGCGCGGGCGCACTCGCACACACACACACACACACACACATGCACAAAAACATGCACACACACACACGCGCACACACACACACACACGCACACACACACACACACACGCACACACACACTCAAAAACAAGCACACACACACACACACTCACACACTTTCACACACACAAACACACACACACACACACACACACACACACACACGCCCGCACACATATAAGAACACACACACACAGGCATACTAATACGCACGCATGCACTCACACAGACATACACAAGCATGCACACACAAAAACCGCTTATACACTACCCCCCCCCCCCCTCACACACACACATATTCAGGTCAGCCTATTTCAGCCACTCTCAGCCTTCCTT
Organism: Littorina saxatilis; assembly: GCF_037325665.1. Lineage (NCBI taxonomy): Eukaryota > Metazoa > Mollusca > Gastropoda > Littorinimorpha > Littorinidae > Littorina > Littorina saxatilis. The sequence continues at coordinate 10,363 of NW_027126907.1, read as the reverse complement.
GTGGGTGATAATGGTTTCACATAACACTTGGAAAGAATCAAACACAGCATATATATATACATTTGAAAAACGTTTTATGAGCGGGGCCAAAAAAACCTCACTCTCGCTATTAGTAAGCACTGTTGTGCGATCTTTTGCAAACAAGGTCGAAATACACGTTGTATTTTTTCCTCGTATGGCCTTGGAAAACAGAACCATTTGCACTTGTAGGACAATTTGGATTAATCGATTAATTCATTAATTTAATGCTTGGTTGATTGATTGACTGTTTTCTTGCTTGATTGATCATTGAGGGGATGATTGTATTTTAGGAGGATAAGAAGTGAAGAGTCGTACTGAAAAGACAATTTGGTCAAAAACAGACATCACAATTATATCCACGAAGAACAGACGATTTTTGAAAATAACTCCTTCGGGTTTGTAATCGTTGTGGAAGAGTGAGCTTTCTTTGCAAATCCTCCGTCAAACAAAGGATGGACCAATCACGAGCACCATTTTGTAATGGACTAGAGCACGTGTTTCCGGAAGACCTATCTCGCTAGTGATTGGTCCATCCATTGTTTGTCGTAGGTTTTGCAAGAAAAGGTCACTCTCACACAACCCATACAAACCCGACGGAAATATTTTCGGAATTCATCTATTGGTAGTACAGACAAATTTGAGCGCAACGAAAGTTGAATCGAAATTAGATCTAATGTTTGCCGATCTTTGGGGTTAATCAGCAGGTATGTTATCCAGAATTAAAAAAAACAAAAACAAGAAAGGTAAGTTGTTGGAACGTTTGTTATTGACATAGAGAATACTACATGGCTTGCTGTGTCGTACCAGATTTACACGAGTTGTCTTTAAAAATATTGAACTGCGAGCGAAAGCGAGCTGTTCACTATTTAAAAAAGCAACGAGTGTAAATCTGGTACGACACAGCAAGCCATGTAGTATTCTCTTTATCCTACATACTGTACTTGCGTGTATTTTACTGAAAATGTCCTGCAGTCGAGGCAGCTAAATTGAAGACGCTTGTTTTGAAATCTCGATCTCTTCTAAAGCCTCGTGCAATCTATTACGCCAAAGCAAAGAAACGTCACTCGGAAAGTGTGGCGTGACGTGTTAGTTCTAAAGATTCATCGCGGGTAATTAGCGAGAGCAATTTTTGTTTCTGTAATGACGTTTGTCTCGGTGACTTTGGCATCATAAGCAGTGGAAAAACAGGTCCCTGCCAGACTTGCTTGACATGACCTCATTTACATGATATACACACGTGTGATTTGAACGATTATTATCTCACGGGTGTCTCTCTCACGTATGTAGGATAAAAAAAACAATACGTTACAATCACAGATATTTCGACCCACCGCAACACGGTGGCCTAGTGGTAAGGCGTCCGCCCAGTGAGCGGGGAGGTCGTGGGGTCATACCTAAGACTTTAAAATTGGCAATCTAGTGGCTGCTCCGCCTGGCGTCTGGCATTATGGGGTTAGTGCTAGGACTGGTTGGTCCGGTGTCAGAATAATGTGACTGGGTGAGACATGAAGCCTGTGCTGCGACTTCTGTCTTGTGTGTGGCGCACGTTAAATGTCAAAGCAGCACCGCCCTGATATCACCCTTCGTGGTGGACTGGGCGTTAAGCAAACAAACAAACAAACAAATATTTCGACCCAGCGATCTTTTTAAAATATTTTTTTCATATTTTTATTTATATATTTCTTATTTTTTGTAATTGTTATGTCAATAACAAACGTTCCAACAACATACCTTCCTTGTTTTTTTTTTAATTCTGAACTTTGGAAAGTTTTTTTTGTTTTTGTTTTTGTTTTTGTTTTTTTTTTTGACTTTTAATGTTATTTTATTTTTTACAGTCTGTTTCATTCACAAGACTTTTTTTTTTTTTTTCTCTATTTTAGTTTTGTTTTCTTTTGCATTACAGGTTACATTTCCATTAAATTACTTTTTAATTCAACAGCAATCTAGCTAAGGACAATGGGGATACACCTTTCGTAGCGCAAGTTCTTGTTGAAATACAATTTCCAATGGAATATGCGATTTAGTTTTCTTAACTTTGCTAATGCACATTTTTGCTATCAATAAAACATGGTTAATTAACGCTGATTCCTGACATTTTTCGATTCCGAATAATACATCTGTAATAGACAATAAGAAAGCCCGACCTGTCAGACTGTTCAACATTTTTTCAATATAAGTCCAAAACCTTCTAATTCGGGGACACTCATAGAAAAAGTGTTCCATGACATCCAAAATATGTGGGCACTCGTTACAGTTTTTTGTTTGACTTACTTTCATTTTATGTAATAAAATATTGGTGGGATATAAATTGTGACAAATTTTCCATTGCAACACACGCAGGCGCACTTCTTTTGTCACCTGTCGTGGCAACAACCACGTCTGTTCGACAAAAACAAAATCTAGTTTTCTTTTCCAAAAATCGATTGCATGAGATTTTTCAATGCTATAATTCCGTTTTTTCTTTAAATATAACTTAATTAACTTGGGTTTGCTTTTAAACACATTCAATTCATCATCAATTATATCTACATTAACTATATGTGCTGGGTTGTCTACAATCCAATCTTTCCATTGTTTTGGAATTGCATTCATCACAGCGTTGTATTCAAAAAAGGTTATTGCAGGGTTTTGCTGCACAGTGATCTGAACATCTTCACATAACAGAAACTGATTTCTTTCAACATTCAACAAATCATTTATAACATTAAAACCTTTCTGGCGCCATTTTACAAAATCCAACACTTTACCTTTAAACTGAATCAGTCTATTATTAAATAACAGTTGATTACCAACATCATTTCTGTCAACTTCCTCTAAACCTACTTTATTTTTATTATCAAGATATGTCAAAAATACCTCTTTCCAAAATTCATTTTGAACTTTTTCGATTCCTTGTAATTCCTTTTGTGTGCAATTAATTTTTGCCAAATGATTAAAATCTGTTAATTGTTGAATGTGCCATTTTGGGATTGCACTCCAATTTTCTCGACCTGCTTCATGCAACCGTCCAATCCAATTTAAATAAAACACTTTCTGTATATCAAACATATTGATCATTTTCAATCCACCATGCTCATATTCAGACTCCATAATTTTCCTTTTTATCTTTTCAAAAGCTTTTTTATTACTATATTGTTTTTGCCATACAAATTTGTATAGTTTCGTGTTTAGCTGTGTGAGAACTTGCTTTGGAAGACCAACAGACTGCATAATATACACAAATGGGGAGGTCATAAACGTTTTAATAATGGTTATTTTTCCCTGTATACTGAGATCCCTTTTACTCCACTGTTTAATCATGGCATCAAGACTCTCAATTTAGAATTTCCAGTTTTCCTCAATATCTTTTGCCATTTTACTAAGTTCTACTAAATTTAATGCCTAAAATGTTAATCTCCTTAACAACGTGGAAAGTCAGATTAGGTTCCGTTGGTTCTCTCCCCTGGCGTCTGGCATTATGGGGTTAGTGCTAGGACTGGTTGGTCCGGTGTCAGAATAATGTGACTGGGTGAGACATGAAGCCTGTGCTGCGACTTCTGTCTTGTGTGTGGCGCACGTTAAATGTCAAAGCAGCACCGCCCTGATATCACCCTTCGTGGTGGACTGGGCGTTAAGCAAACAAACAAACAAACAAATATTTCGACCCAGCGATCTTTTTAAAATATTTTTTTCATATTTTTATTTATATATTTCTTATTTTTGTAATTGTTATGTCAATAACAAACGTTCCAACAACATACCTTCCTTGTTTTTTTTTTAATTCTGAACTTTGGAAAGTTGGCAGTCGCTTTGTTTTTGGATTTATCTTCTGCTATTAAAAAGAAAAGCGAACGAGAAAAAGTTGCCCATTCACCATTTCCGAAATCAAACTCCTGTGAGAAGAGGACCTGATATAGGGAAACAAAATGCATACCTTTCTCTCCTTGCAAATGTGTTATTTTGTCCTGCAGCCTTTACATTTATCTGAGTGACTCGTAACTGCACTCGTGACTGGGTCAAACGCTGCACAGTGGAACCCGCTATCAAGACCCTCAGAAATCTGAAATAATCGGAGGGAGTCTTACAATGGGGGTACATTTACTGAAGCTATGAAGAGAAAGTCTGAGAAAACAAGGTCTTTCGATTGAGATAGTATTACACATGGGGGGGGGGGGGGGTGCGTTGATCTTAGAAAGGGGTTTCACTATATCGAAATTGTTCCTATAAATATTCCTTCTTCTGCATTTTTAGTTCTCACTTCTGATATCACTGTAGTAGACTGATTAGATGTCGTGCTTGTTCTTTCGGTAAATGTTGATAGTATACACAGTGTTCTTTAGTTCTCACTTCATGTATCACTCTAGTGAAGTGATTTGACTGTGTTGTTTTGGAAGGACACAACTCTTTGATTTACTCGCCAACATGTCTACACCAATTGTAGCAGGACTTGTGCTGGCTTTATTGTCCACGGGTAAGAATGAAAACAATATACGATGATGTAGCCTGTCTACGCATGCGTAGCTGATTATCGTAAAATTTTGCGTCAGCATGCAGACGAAAATGTAGCTACGCTTCTATTACCAAATTTTCATTAGTCATGTTTTGTGTGTGTGTGTGTGTGTGTGTGTGTGTGTGTGTGTGTGTGTGTGTGTGTGTGTGTGTGTGTGTGTGTGTGTGTGTGTGTGTGTGTGTGTGTGTGTGTGTGTGTGTGTGTGTGTGTGTGTGTGTGTGTGTGTGTGTGTGTGTGTGTGTGTGTGTGTGTGTGTGTGTGTGTGTGTGTGTGTGTGTGATACAAAGTACTTAACGTCAGATTAAAGTTTCAATTCAATTCGTTTCGTAATGTTAGATTAGGTTAGGTAATGTTTATTTGATTCTGTTTCGTTTCGTTTAGGTTTTTTTGGTATCGAATTGTTTCATTTCGTTTTGTTTCGTTTTGCCTAATTTAGTTTGGTTGAAGTAAGTGCTTTTGTTTTGTTTTGTTTTGTTTTGTTTTGTTTGTTCCCTTTTGCTGTGTTTTGTTTCACAATCACGTACGATATTGTGACTGTTTTGTCAGGTGCAGACTGCTTCATGTGGTCCTCTGGCCTTCAGGACAACGCCGTGGTCTACGCATGCGCGAGAGGCACGCTTTCACTTCCGTGGAACCTGACCCTGTCGGGAGGAGACAGCGTAATGGACATCCAGTGGTTTTATTCGGAAAGATCGGAGGAATTGATTGCAACAGAAGTACATGGACACTTTTTGATATTGCCAGCGTTTTCAGGCCGCGTCCGAAAGATCAGCAATGCTGGTATAGAGATTGACGGCGTAGAAGCCATTGCAAGGGGAAACTACTCTGTGGAAGTTGTTGGGCAATCTGCAGCGGGTGCTGTGACGACGCTTCGTAGATCTGTTTTCGTCTTTATCTCAGGTTGGTGTCTTCCCTCACTCCTAACTAGTGTCTTTCTATCCCACACAAAGACGCATACACAAATACACGCATGCACACACACATACACACATATGTACACGCACGCACACATGGACACACACAAGTACAAGCAAACAATACCACAAACACGCACACTCACACACACACACACACACACGCACACACACGCACACACATACATGCACACACACACGCACACACACACACACACACACGCACACACACACACACGCACACACACACACACACACACACGCACACACACGCACACACACGCACACACACACACGCACACACACACACGCACACACACACACACACGCACACACACACACAGACACACACGCACACCCACACACGCACACACACACGCACACACACACATACGCACACACACACACACGTAGACACCGTGACTTTACCCCACTCTGTGAATGAATGCATATGCGTGAATATGATAACATTGAGGAACAAATAACGACTCCAATTATAAGTTCTCTCCACTGTATTGGTCTAAATAAACGATACAGGTACGAGACATACACACATACACACAAAGAAAGTTATCAGGGTTATGTCGGTTATGGATTCAAAACCGGGTACTCACAGGTTTGAAGACATAGGAAAATCCGTTTGACAATCCCGTGCACAAACTAACACAATAATCTTACCCGGAGTCTATCAAAAATCGGCCAGTGTGTAGACAGAAACACACAGTCACTGTTCACAGTTAGGATTCAGGCCAGACTGAGGCAGCCGTCTGATCTAGTTGCTGAATACTAATTACACCTTAATTAAGTAGTTCCTCCTGGACATTGCCTAACCCAACTAGATCACAGAAAAAACTGCCGATGTGTCCGTTCACTTGAAAAAGTAGCGGTGTACTTGATCCTTTGACTGGCGATCTCGACCTAACCAGTTCACTTCGTCCCGTGACCTTTTCTTGGTCCAACTATACGGACATTCTGCAACCCAGCTGCTAGCTTAATGAGAGTCCCGTCGAACTTCAGCTAAACTGGTCCACCGTCCAGAGAAATAAGATGTTCGGCGCCTTCTCAGACAATTCCTCTAAAGTCTTTCCCTGCATCTGGTCGCAATCCTCCTCTCGTGGACGGGTTACTAGACGCACTGCACAAAATATGAAACGCGGAAATCTTGTCTTTACAATCTGTCCGCTACGAACTATTTTTTTGCAATGTAAATCGGTTCAGCTTATGCGATACAAAAATGTCGATATCCCAATGCTTATTAAAGTTACCTGTTAAAGTGCTCAGACTTATCGCGTCCCAGAAAATACAAGTAAGGGCTGGATCCTTCTCCTGCATTCTCTCCGGGCATTTTCTCCTCCCGCGCGATTAACATCGGAACCTTGCTCCTCGATGGACATTCGTCAAGTGTGCTAATAAACTAGCTACGATTCACGAAGTTAACTGTTCGCTGGTTTGTGAACTCTTGTCACTCCGTGCAATACACACTTCCACGTGTAGTCCGGTTGGATTTCGTGAAGCGTGGAGGACACAAATACTAACTCGGTCTGAACCCGTTGTTAGCCGTTTGATGTCCTTCACACACTCAAGTCCACTTTTTGTTGTTGGTTTTTGAAAGTCTTTATTTCTCGGTGTGTTTCACTTAGACGGGCTGCAGACAACAGATGAGCACTTACACGTAACACAACAGCCTGTGGCGGAGTACGACAACTCAACTCATCAGTACCACGTGGTTTTACGGTGTGGCACCTTTACACACCCAACACACCCACCCTTTGAAGTGACCTGGGAGGTGGGTATAATGTTACTGCAATGTGTATTTTACTATCGTTGACAGGTAGGTTAGACTCCGCAATGGACACAACCGCCTGCATGCCCACGTGTTCCAAAAAATGAAGCTGGTTCCCTCCCCTACTTGCAGCTGTGGTCTTGAGGATAAAACCACAGATCACATCCTTCAGATACGCCCCATCTTAGAAAACCAAAGGAATACTGTGTGGCCAACTGCAGTCCCCTCCACTGCCAGGTGTACGGAGGACAGGAGGACCTGGAGAAGACGGCATCATTTGTCTCCCTGTTCGGTCGACAAGAAGAAGAAGAAGAAGAAGAAGACCGATTTCCATGTATTCATTTTAATGGACAATAAAGTGATGTTGTTGTTATTGTTATTGATGTTATACGTACCAGACTGTCTAGGCTCTGATGATTGGACACATGAGCGTGAACGCGCTTTGATGGTGTGGGTTCTTGCTTTCATGATTTATTTTAGATCGAAAACAGTCACTCTCAAAAATGAATCAGGTTGGTTGTCCGGAAGTTTGTTTGAGTTTTGTGATTTGTTGTATATATTTCTTTGAAAACACGTTTCGTTTCATTGTTAGCCAAATTTGAAGAAAAAAAACAGGATCGGCAGTAAAAGAAAAGAGGTTAAATGAATATTGTACCTTATGCGCTTTTTATTTTGAAATTCATGCATGTGTGTTGAACACTTTGTTTATTGTATCAGTTTTTCTTCGAAGTGTATAATTATTTGACTTGGCATTCATGCCTAGTGAACACTTTGAAAATTGTAGAAGTTACTTTGATGTATATCATTATTTGATTTGTAATTTTGAACAGAATTATTTTAGTTGTGTATGTTTTTGTGAGGTGCTTCGAACTATTTTAGGTCTGATTTGCCCCAAAAGTTTTGTAAACAATGTTATTCTCCGCATTGTTCTAGACCCCGTCAGGACAAACAGAGCAGAGCGGCTCTTTCCTCCTGAAGCTGCCCAACCCTGTGGAAGGGGGGACCTACACCTGCCGCCTCCCTCCCTCTTCGGCCACTCTGACGGTTGACAAGATGGAGGCTCGTCTGGCAGTTCTGGAGACCCGTCAGGCATCCCAAGAGAATGTGAACAGCGAACTGAAGACCAAATACAACGCCCTGAAAACAGAAAAGGACGTCTTGGAGAACCGTAAGCAAGACCCATATATCTGATCATTATAAAATATAATAGGCCCTACTCATTAAACACAAACGATAAATTAATATACAAACAAGTCGCGTAAGGCGAAATTACTACATTTAGTCAAGCTGTGGAACTCACAGAATGAAACTGAACGCACTGCATTTTTTTTCACAATGACCGTAGACCGCCGCTCGTCCAAACGCAGTAAAATTAACGAGCCTGTTTAGCGCGGTAGTAGTTGCGCTGTGCTGCATAGCACGCTTTCCTGTACCTCTCTTCGTTTGAACTTTCTGAGCGTGTTTTTAATCCAAACATATTATATCTATATGTTTTTGGAATCAGTAACCGACAGGAAATAAGATAACATTGTTTTTAAATCATTTCGGAAATTTTATTTTAATCATAGATTTTATATTTTTAATTTTCAGACCTTGTTTTTAATTCGAATATAACATATTCATATGTTTTTGGTATCAGAAAAGGATAAAGAATAAGATAAACGTAATTTTGGATCATTTTATAAAAAACAAATTTATTACAATTTTTCGATTTTTAATGACCAAAGTCATAAATTAAGTTGTAAGCCTCCAAGCTGAAATGCAATACCAAAGTCCGGCCTGCGTCGACAATTGCTTGGCCAAAATTTCAATCAATGTTATTTAAAAATGAGGGTGTGACAGTGCCGCCTCAACTTTTACAAAAAAAGCCGGATATGACGCCATCAAAGATATTTATCCAAAAAATGAAAAAATATGTCTGGGAATATCATACCCAGGAACTCTCATGTAAAATTTCATAAAGATCGGTCCTGTAGTTTGCTCTGAATCGCTCTACACACACACACGCACAGACACACACAGACACACACACACACACACACACACACACACACACACACACAGACACACACACACACATACACCACGACCCTCGTCTCGATTCCCCCTCTACGTTAAAACATTTAGTCAAAACTTGACTAAATGTAATAAAAAAAAACTGTTCGCGTGTACTGTGAATTGTCCTTTGTGGGTTACCGCTAGCCGAAAAATACGATACGTGATACTTCAGTATGGACCTTTGATATAAATTGTACACTGTTTCTTTTTAACCACTCTGAAACCATTGCAAGGAACTCTGTGAATTTTCCCGAAATCACAACTTTGTGTCTATACGTGTTTGTCATTTTAGTTTTGATGATGATGATGATGATGATGATGATGATGATGATGATGATGATGATGATGATAGTTCATGTCGTACTTACGTTTCAAAACACCTCTGTGTTGCAGTACTGCTGAACCAAACAGTCAGCTTCCACGCCAGATTGGTCTCACACCAAGCCGATCTCCCCGTGGGGTCCGCCCTCATCCTGCCCACAGTGGTCAGTAACCATGGCAACGCCTACAACAGCAGCACCGGAAAGTTTACCGCGCCCTACACCGCTACCTACTGCTTCCTGGCAACAACAGAGGACTTCAGAAATGGTCTATATTCAGTGATGTCTCTGGTGGTGGACGGTACAGAGATGGATTATGTACGAACACATGACACAAATTACTATCAATCAGCGTCTGTCCATGCTGTCCTTCATCTGACTGCAGAACAGAAGGTATGGCTGAACGTGCAGCAACCGAATAATTATTTCTGGGCCCGTGCAACCGCCTTCAGTGGTTTTCTGGTTGACCATTCGCAGTAAACGAAAGGTTTCAGACATTGTGCCTTATACAGTGGAACCCCCAATTTCAGACCCCAAATCTAAGATCTCCCCCTTGGTTTTGTCAGATTATCTGTTCATAACCTCTGCAAATGTATCTCCATTTTAAGACTCCCTCCTCTTTAAGACCAGTTTTTCTCCTATTTGTCACCCTCCACCACGAAATGAGTCGCATGTCACCTCGCGCGGTTCTGCGCTAGGCTTAAATATAAGTCCCGGGAGTGTCTGGTAACAGTGTGAGGGTCACCTTAGTCACAGGCTTATAACTCAAACCTTTTTT
>NW_027126906.1:15000-19579 GCF_037325665.1 Littorina saxatilis | reverse complement strand
ACACACACACACACACACACTATGTTAAAACATTTAGTCAAAATTTGACTAAATGTAAAAAAAATGAATCGTAAAGCTTTTGGGATAATTCTGGGACTGCTTCTACTGCGTGGACGACACGTAATTTGACGTGTGAATTTGCAAGTGCTCCATATGCATATATAGCTGTGGCAGGAATCTTCGGATAAATCAACACCGGATCAGTACTCTTGGGAACGCTCGGATGAATCTTCGGATTGATGTCCTTAAATCCGGCTTCTTCGGAAATGAGTATCACTGGTCGAGTCCAATCACACAGTAGTACGACATATGTTACTAAATTTAGCGAAGTGGCAGGTCGGAGTTTCGCTGCGCTAAAATTAGAACAAGGACCCCAAAAGCATGGAGCCGTCTTCGATCACTGCTTGTTGGGATAGTTCGCATATAAGTGGGGTTGTTCGGAGTTAATTATAGAATCACGGATTTGACTGACAGATATATAAGACACGGCAGTATGAAATATGGACAGATCGAATCAAGTTGCTACGAGACTTAAGAAATAGAACTGACATAGAACAGGAACGCGAGAGCTACAGACACGGAGTGCAAGAAATTTGGATCGCTACTCAGAGTATTGACACATATTCCTCACAGTTGAAAGGCTTTGACCGATTGCTTCATTTTTTTGTGCCAAGATTTCAGTGCCAGAAGACAATTTTATATTGCTCCAGATATTTGACCAAGAATTCAATCTACAATAATGGTAAGCATGTTTTTTATATTGTTGTTTCTTTACTTTTTGTCCTTCACTTTTATCTTCTTTTTCCACAAAAAATCTTCCTTTCTTATTCATTTTCTTCCCCTTTCTTTTCTTTTTCTTCTTTTTCTTTGTTATACTGAAGTGTGTTGCGTGTGAGTGTGTGCGTGAGTGTGTGCGTGTGAGTGTGTGCGTGTGTGCTTGTTGGTTCGTGCCTGAGATCATTAGATTGTTGTAGTAGAGGTATCTGACTGAAGCTCAGAGGAATATTTCCTACAGATCAAAACATTTAATTTCTGAATACTTACGCCTTAAATTTCAATCATTTTAGCAAGGAAGACAAGTGAGATCGGGAGGGAAGGATACAGGGGGGGGGGGGGGGATACATTTGCATCTGGTTCAACAAAGTAAGATATTGCGTGCTTTTCAAGTAACTTAGTCCTGAATTGTCTTCAGGTAAATTAAACGTCGCACCACTGTATTTTTTCCAGATAAGCTAAGCGCGAGATTGTGTTTGTATTGAAAAGAGCAATTCTCATCATTATAGCGATACATAAGATGACCCCTTTTGTATCTATTTACTTCTTTTTTCTTTCTTTCTTCTTGATTGATTGATGAATTTATATATTTATGTTTTATTTATCTGTTGTTTGTTCGTTTTTTGTGTTGTTTTGTGTGTGTGTGTGTGTGTGTGTGTGTGTGTGTTTTGTGTGTGTGTGTGTGTGTGTGTTGTTGTGTGTGTGTCTGTGTTTGTTTGTTTGTTTGTTTGTCTGTTGTTTATTTATTTATTTATTTATGTTTTTATTTATGTATGTATTTGTTGTTGACTGATTCGATCCTACTGATAATTTACGATACAATACAATACAATACAATACATTACAATACAATACAATACAATACAATACAAAACATGTTTGCTCACCTCAATTAGAGATATTCATGTTGTGGCTGACGAGACAATGGAACATTGTTTTTGTGTTGTTGACTTGACTCGTTTGAGTTTGACTTGTTCTCACCGGCATTGACTGTGTGTGTTTCAGATGAAAATATCAATGTGGTTGCTATCGCTGGTGGTGGTGACGATGCTGGCGGTGGAAGGAGTGTCCGCACAAGACTGGCTTGAGAGGTGGATGAAAAACAACGGCAACGGCAACATCAAGAAAGTGTCTGACTCCTTCCAGCCCACAGGCGTTATGGACATGGTACGTGTCTGAAGTTGTGTGTGTGTGGGGGGGGGGGGGTGCATGCGTGTGTGTGGGGAGGGGGTGCGTGCGTGCGTGCATGCGTGCGCGCGCGTGTGTGTGTGTGTGTGTGTGAAAAATGTGTCTGAATGCTTCCAGTCCAAAGGCGTTCTGGACTTAAATGGATAGTTGGCAATTATAATGTCTTTTTGTCTGTCTGTCTGCCTGTCTGTCTGTGCATGACTTCTCAGTATGTCAGTCAGCGTACGTCTGCTGATGTCAATTGTTGGAGCGTCTGCTTGTTGTGTACGTCTCTCCTGTACCGATTTTGTCACTTGGAAGAAAAAAAAACTGAGCTCCCTTTCTCTGCCTTAAGTCAAATCTATTCAATTGAAGCTAGTTAGTGGGAAGAACTATGAACATTGGTAGAGAGATGACGTTTCCACAGTAACTTACGTTTTGCTTTTTCCGTTTGTTGCAGCTGGGATATGGAACATTCGCCAGAAGAAGTGAGTATTGTTTTACTTTTTTTTGTTTACTGTACTATATACCACACACACACAACAACAACAATAACACAACCACCACTACCAAAACAACAACAGCAACAACAACAAACAAACAAACAAAAACAGTCAGCACGAAGAGGGCAGTAAAACTTATCGTAAACTGACATGACCAGATTTTGCACAGTTAAAATTGACGCGGATATTACGGTACGTAGTTCATATTTAACGCACGATGCGATTCATGATCATAATCCTTACGAGAGTATCTCTTCAAATCAGATGTTGTTTTTTCCCCAACGTAAATGGCCGCGTGCTTTGTATTTTGCAAATATACTTAGTCATATTATGTCACCGATAAAGGAGGGGGGGGGGGTGGGGGTAGGGGAAATACAATAATGTAAAAGATGGATAATTTATATTAAAGTCTGTACAGCTTCAGTGTATAAGCACACTTAAATACTATGTGAAAAAGTCTGCTAACAATTGACTTCTTCCTACAGGTAGACGCAGCGCGGAAGTTGAACACAAAGTCGACGGTACGGTTAAAACGTCGGAAAGTGACAAAACCACGACGTCGGAGACTGACAAAACCACGACGTCGGAGACTGACAAAGCCACGACGTCGGAGACTGACAAAGCCACGACGTCGGAGACTGACAAGGCGTTACAGCAATGGCGCTTGATGTGTCCTGTCATCAACGCCAACACTGACATCGACACTGAGCAGGGGCCTGGTCTGTCCATAAAGACATTCGACACTGTCTTCCGCATAGCTGACAGTAAGTATTTTCCCTCTTCGTTCATTTTTAGTTCATTTTATTTAAACAACAAGATGACTGTGGGCGAGAAGTTGAAAAAAAAATTTAAACACAAAATATTTTTCAACTTCATTTTATTTTATTTTTTTATTTCAAAATCTTCTTTCTTTCTTTCTTTTTCTTTTGTTGGCTTACTTTTTGATTGATTGACTTTTTTTTGGAGGTGTTAGTTTCAATGCTGGTTGACAGAAAGCTGTGCCTGTCACGAAACTAAATATCAATGAATGTATCCGTTTACCAGGTTGTGAGGTGACCACATCCAATCCTGTTTGATAAGCATCACTGAAAACTGAAATGATATTGTGTTGTCTACCATTGCATTTGTCAAAGGATATTGAGTAAAAAAAAAAAAACCACTTTAACTGAGGATAAAATCAGCTACGCGGCAAGCTAAGAGAAAAATGCAAAGGGACGATGTTGTAAAGTTACTGTTGTAGTCTTATCCTACTCACCCATCCAAGTCATATTATGTCTTGTTACTCTCCATGCTTACATTGGGTTGATTTTTTTCTGTTTATGCTTTTTTGCTTGTCAAATTGAAAAGAGGCATTTTGATGCATAAATTAAAATTAGATTAAATTAGATTAGATTGAATTGAAATTAATTTAATTGAATTAAAATAAAACTGAGTTTTATAACCAATTTGTCGGCCTTCCCCACCCCCCCTCCCCCCCCTTTTCCCTTTTTCTTAAAGAAAACCCGAAAGAAAAAACTCGCTGCCGATGTTTCAAAATTACGAGTAGTTCATTTTGTCAATTAAATTTTCCATAAACTTACTTTACTTTTTTATATTTGGTTTATTGTCTTTATTTTTGTGCAATATAGTATAAGAATGAAATACAGTGTATGATGTGACGTCACCCCCGCTGATCATTCCCTATTGTCTGTTTCAGAAAACAAAGATGGCAGAATCGACACTCAGGAGCTTGACTTGTACGAGAAATTAATTGGTAAGTACTTTTAAATAATTATCCTCTCTTCACGCCTTTCGTTTATTATGCAGTGATAACAGCGGTATCCGACCCCTTCAGAGGAGAGGACACCTCCACGAAGGGACACTTTCCGTTGTCCGTTTGTGTCTGTTACCATGGTCAAAATGTACCTGTCATGACAGGCCACCTGTAATGTAGGGACACTCTCTGTTGTCCCTTTGTGTCTATCACCTTGACCAAAGTTTACCTGTCATGACAGGCCACCTGTAATGTAGGAACACTCTCTGTTGTCCCTTTGTGTCTATCACCTTGACCAAAGTTTACCTGTCATGACAGGCCACCTGTAATGTAGGGACACTCTCTGTTGTCCCTTTGTGTCTATCACCTTGACCAAAGTTTA